>NW_010184742.1:0-3617 GCF_000695765.1 Mesitornis unicolor | reverse complement strand
CCTTATAAAACCAGTTGTTCTCAAAGAATTGTAGAATTTGTTCTCTAAAGAACTCGTAAGGTGATTACAGGGTTAACAAAGGTATATTGGTATCGGTATTAAGCGGACACAAAAAGGGAGGAAAACAAAAAGTGCTTGGAAAAGAAAAAGGTGTTGGGAAAAATAACAAAACAACCTGGTAAAGTAACTTTGAAAATCTGTGAGAGCGTGACTGAGCCGTGCAATTGCGCACGAAGCGAGTGCAGAGCTTTGCTCTGTGGTTCTGTGATCCCCTGAGGGAAACAGCCAGAAAGAAGCGAAGCCTGAGGATGAAATGAGTGAGTGGAAGTGCTATTCCTGAAACCTCCCCCTTGGGATGGCTTTTGGCACACTGGGGAGAACTGTGTGATTTAAGTAAACGTCAGCTTATTGAATATTGCAATCACCTATGGTTATTGTATGATTTGGAGGATGGAGAAAAATGGCCTTTGAATGGGACTTTAGATTACAATACTATTTTGCAATTGATGTTGTTTTGTAAAAGAGAAGGGAAATTGGATGAACTCCCATATGTGGATCTTTTCTTTCACCTCCAGGAAAAGTCAGACTGGCAGACGGAGTGTAAAATGAATAAACAGGAATACATTAAAGAAATGCCTCTGCAAGTGAAGCCAGAAAAGGCTCAGAAAAATTGCACTGCTTGTACCTCCACCAAAATGTGCTGTAAACACCTGGCTATGAGAGAAAAGGAAAAGGAGCGGACAGATATGGGGGCAGAGCTGGACATAGTGCCATGTGCCCCTACAGCTCCCGTTCCCGTTCACCCTCCTGCCCTGTCCTCCTTTGAATTCAGATCCGGTCCTGGAGCCAACCACCCGGCAGGGCAACTGGGACAAGACTCTAATCAATCGGGTCCTTACCCGGATAGCAGTGGAATAGAGGAAGAATTAGACTCAGAGTCCTCTACTCCCATTTCCAGGAGAACAAGGCAGCACACTCACCTGGTAACCCCATTAAGATCACAAACGGGGAAATGGATAATAGCCCCCTTAAGACAGGGAGTGGGGCAACGGGGACCGGTGTATGTAAAAGTACCCTTTTCTCCTTCCAACCTTATAATCTGGAAGGAATCAGCAGGTCCCTACAGGGAAGACCCCGGTAAGGTGGGGAGGGTAATGGGAATGATAATTAAAACTCAGAACCCAGATTGGGATGATATACAAGTAATTTTGGACACTCTTACGGATTCCACAGAGAAACAGATGGTATTGAGAACTGCTCGAATGAGAGCAGACGAGGATGTTCGTACTCGGACAGCAGATGAAGCCATAGACCAGAATTTCCCGACTGGGGATCCACAGTGGGACCCGAATCGGGAAGATCATATGCAAAGCTTAAAAAGATAGTAACACTGGATCCTATATGGTGTTCAAAATGCTATGCCGAAAACTATAAACTGGTCTAAATTATATAGCGTTCGACTGGAAAAGAAGGAGTCCCCAACAGCATTTTTGGAAAGACTAAAGGAAGTGGTCCGTAAGTATACGGATATGCAGCCTGAAATTGAGGAAACAAGAACACAATTGGCTTTAATCTTTCTGGGACAGTCCCAGGCAGATACAAGGAAAAAGCTTAAAAAATTGGAAGGAGCAGAAATTCGGAATTTGGACCGGCTACTGGAGGTAACATGGGAAGTTTATAATAATCGAGAAAAGGGAAAAGGGGAATGAGGCACGAAAACAAAAACAATTGCTTGCTGTTATGACGCAAGCTTCAGGAACTCCAAACCGGGGACGGGGCAGAGGATGAGGCTTTACAAGGGGAGGAGGAAGGGGACAAATTGGCAGAGTCCCCCTTGGACGTCATCAGTGTGCTTTCTGTCGGGAGGGAGGGCACTGGAAACATGAGTGTCCAAAAATTAGACACCAGCAAGCTGCGGCTGATACGATGGTTCTGGGAGAATACACACAATGACCAGCACCGGAGGCAAGCCCAGCTGAGCCTCTGGTAACGATAAAGCTGGGAGAAAAGGAAGTCACCATTTTGGTGGATATGGGTGCAACATTTTCTGTACTAAATAAACAAAAGGGAAGACTGGGACTAAGACAGCAAATATTGTGGGTGCCACAGGGAAGGAGGAGAACCAGCCATTCCTGCAACCCCTGAACTTACAATTTGGAAGTAAGATAATAACGCATGAATTTTTGTATGTCCCTGAATACCCACTGCCCCTATTGGGAAGGGCTTTACTGTCCAAATTGAATGCACAAACTGTTTTTGAAAATGGGAATTTGCTGTTGAAAATACCTGAATCAAAAACAGGATAAATTTTAATGATAAAAGAAAGACCTAAAGTGATGGGGGTGCCTCCAGAAGTAGAAAATGCAATGTATCCCACAGTGTGGGAGACTGATGTTCCAGGAAAATCTGAAATGGCCCAGCCAGCAAAAGTCGAGCTAAAAGAAGGGGCAAGGCCGGTCAGGGTCAGACAGTATCCAATCAAAGCAGAAGCTAAACAGGGAATAAAGAAACTGATTGATAAATTTCTAAAACATAAAATTTTAGAAGAATGTGAATCAGAATATAATACACCAATTCTTCCAGTGCAAAAACCAAATGGGGAATACAGGTTAGTACAAGATTTAAGACCTATAAATCAAAGATATACATCCAGTTGTAGCGAATCCATACACTTTATTGACAGCTCTGATGGAAAATTATCGGTGGTTTACAGTGCTTGATCTGAAAGATGCTTTCTTTTGCATCCCTTCGGAAAAGGAAAGTTGTAAACTGTTTTCTTTTGAGTGGGAGGACCCACAAACAGGGCACAAGACACAATTAACATGGACACGGCTACCCCAAGGATTCAAAAACAGCCCCACGATTTTTGGAAGACAACTGGCAAAAGAATTGGAAGTGTGGGCTACAGAAAAGACTGTGACTCCCAGACCAGAGCATCTGCTTCTACAGCACGTAGACGACATTCTAATAGCCACAGAAGAAAGACCAGCTTGCACAGAGGTAACCATTGAACTTTTAAACTTTCTGGGAATGAATGGGTACAAAGTGTCTAAGAAAAAGGCCCAAATCGCGAGTGAAGTTGTGGTCTAATTGGGCTTTGAAATCTCAAGAGAACAATGACAGCTGGGAGTAGACCAAAAATAAGCTATTTGTGCTATTCCAGAGCCTCAGAATGTGCATGAATTAAGGGCATTTCTGGGAATGGCAGGATGGTGCAGGCTTTGGATCATGAACTATGGTCTAATAGCCAAGCCATTGTATGAGGCCCAGAAAGCTGCCCTCTTTGTGTGGGAAAAACCACAGCAAGAAGCTTTCTGAAAGCTCAAGGAGGCTCTGATGACAGCACCAGCTCTGGGTCTACCAGATTTTACTAAAGACTTTCAATTGTTTGTCCGTGAGAGGCAGCACCGAGCCTTAGGAGTCCTGAGACAAAGGATGGGGAGCTGGAAAAGACCGGTGGGATACTTCTCCAAACAGCTGGACTCGGTAAGCAAAGGGTGGCCTTTGTGTCTGCGGGCGGTCGCTGCAACTGTAATACTGATACGAGAGGTGAGGAAAGTGACTCTGGGAAGAACTATCACAGTTTATGTCCCGCACATGGTAACAACAGTTTTGGA
>NW_010184741.1:1999-3749 GCF_000695765.1 Mesitornis unicolor | reverse complement strand
AGCATAACGCAGCACGGCGGCACGGGAAGGGCTGGGGGTGGCCTGGAAAAGGAAACGAAAGGTGAGAACGGGAGGTTTAACCCTAAACCAGAGCCCTCCCAGTATAAACCAGTGCTTATTCCCCATTTTTGATGCCAGAGGCTGCACAGATTTCACCGCCGCTGCTCAATTTTGTCCTCATCTGGATGAGGGATCGAGTGCTCCCTCAGTTTGCAGATGACACCGAGTTGGGGGGCAGTGCTGATCTGTTCTGGGTACACAGGCTCTGCAGAGGGACCTGGCTGGGCTGAATCCATGGGGTGAGGGCAATGGGATGGGGTTCACCAAGGCCAAGTGCTGGGTCCTGCAGTGACCCCATGCAGGGCTTTAGGGTTGGGGACGAGTGGCTGGGAAGGAGCTGGGGGTGTTGGGGACAGCAGATGAACATGAGCAGCAATGGGGCCTGGTGGGCAAGAAGGCCAAGGGCATCCTGGGGTGTACTGGGGTGTGTATGGGGTGTATTGGGATGTATATGGGGTATATAAGGGGTGTATTGGGATGTATACGGGATATATTGGTGTATACTGGTATATATAAGAGGTATACTGGGGTATATAAGGGATGTACTGGGGTATATTGGGGTGTATATGGGGTGTATTGGGATGTATTTGGGGTGTATTGGGGTATATGGGGTGTGTATAGGGTGCATAAGGGGTATATTGGGGTGCATAAGGGTATATTGGGACATATATGGGGTGTATGGGGGTCTATTAGGGTATATTGGGGTATATTAGGATGTATATGGGATGTATATGGGGTGTATTGGGGTACGTAAGGGGGGTATTGGGGTATGTAAGGGGGTATAAAGGGGGTATAAGCGGTGTATTGGGGTATACAAGGGGTGTATAGGAGGTGTATATGGGGTATATCGGGGTGCATCTGGGTATATTGGCATCTATATGGGGTGTATTGGGGTATGTTAGGATGTATTTGGCAATATAGGGGTATATTAGGATGGGTATGGGATGTATATGGGGTATACAGGGGTATATAAGGGGTATATTGGGCTGTATATGGGGGGCATTGGGGTGTACTGGGGTATATAAGGGATGTATATGAGGTGTATTGGGGCATACTGGAGTATATTGGGGTGTATATGGGGTATATTGGGGTATACTAGAATGTATATGGGGTATATTGGGGTATATTGGGGTCTATATGGGGTGTATTGGGGTATACTGAGGTATATAAGGGGTCTATTGGGATGTATTTGGGGTGTATTGGGGTATATGGAGTATATAAGGGGTATACTGGGGGAAATAAGGGGTGTGCTGGGGTATATTAAGATATATTTGGCAATACTGGGGTGTATTAGGATGTATATGGGGTATATTGGGGTATACTGGGGTATATATGGGGTGTACTGGGGTATATTAGGATATATTTGGGTATATTAGGATGTATATGGGGTGTACTGGGGTGTATTAGGATGTATATGGGGTATATTGGGGTATACTGGGGTATATATGGGGTGTACTGGGGTATATTAGGATATATTTGGGTATATTAGGATGTATATGGGGTGTACTGGGGTGTATATGGGGTGTGTGAGAACTGGGGTGGCTGTAGGGCCATGGAGCTTCTCCTGCCCCTCTGCTCTGCCCTGCTCACACCACAGCTGCAATGTTGGGTCCAGCTCTGGGCCCTCAGCTCCACAAGGACAGGAACTGCTTGAAAGAGTCCAGCAGGGCCACAGAGATGAGGGGCAGAC
>NW_010184741.1:371-1928 GCF_000695765.1 Mesitornis unicolor | reverse complement strand
CACTGGGGAGCATCTCCTGCTGAGGAGCGGCTGAGGGAGCTGGGGCTCTGGAGCTTGGAGCAGAGGAGCCTGAGGGGTGCCCTCATTGCTGGGGATCCATTGGGAAAGGGCAGTGTCAGGAGGAAGGAGCCAGGCTGTGCTGTGGGATGGCCCAGGCTGGGGAGAGGTTTTGGGGTCCCCTTCTCTGCAGACCCCCAAAGCCCTGGCCGTGTTCCTGGGGGAGCTCTGCTGACCCTGCTCTGGGGGAGCTCTCCAGGTCCCTCCCAACTCCTCACACCCTGTGGTTCTGTGACCTCACCATGCACGGCTTTTTCACCCCAAAAAAGGTGAAAGAAGCAGGGTTTGCCCCCCAAAAATTCCCCAATTCGGGTGCAGGGCGGCATTTGGGCTGAGGAATAAAAATGAGAGGTAGCAAAGCCCCTTTTGGCCAAAAATTCCGGGCTGGGAAGCCAAATTTGGGGCAGTTTTCCCCCCTCTCCCCGGGAAAGGAGCGAAATCCCAAAGAGGCGGCCGCTCTGAAATATCCGGGGATGTTGGCGGGAGCTCAGCACCCCAAAAAAGCCCTAAATAAGCTTCAAAGGTCCCGCGTTTTTTTGGTAGCAGACACGGAAAAAGGGTTGGGATTTGGGGTTGGGATTCCAGGGGTTGGGATTCAAAGAGCTGGGATTCAAAGAGTCGGGATTGATTAAAAGGGTCGGGATTCAAAGGGTCGGGATTGATTAAAAGGGTTGGGATTCCAAGGGTTGGGATTCAAAGGGCTGGGATTCACAGGGCCGGGATTCAAAGAGTTGGGATTAAAGGGTCGGGAGTCAAAGGGTCGGGATTGATTAAAAAAGAGTTGGGATTCAAAGGGTTGGGATTCAAAGGGTCGGGATAGATTCAAAGGGTCGGGGTCGGGATTCAAAGAGTCGGGATTCATTAAAAGGGTTGGGATTCAAGGAGTTGGGATTCAAAGGGTCAGGATTCAAAGGGTCGGGATTCAAAGGGTCGGGATTCAAAGGGTCGGGATCGATTCAAAGGGCTGGGATTCAAAGAACTGGGATTCAAAGGGTCAGGATTGATTCAAAGGGTCGGGACTCAAAGGGTCGGGATTCATTAAAAGGGTCGAGATTCAAAGGGTCGGGATTCAAAGGGTTGGGATTGATTCAAGGGGTCGGGATTCAAAGGGCTGGGATTCAAAGGGTCGGGACTCAAAGGGTCGGGATGGATTCAAAGGGTCGGGATTCAAAGGGTCGGGATTCAAAGGGCTGGGAGTCAAAGGGTCGGGATTGATTAAAAGGGTTGGGATTCAAGGAGTTGGGATTCAAAGGGTCGGGATTCCAAGGGTCGGGGATTGATTAAAAGAGTTGGGATTCCAAGGGTTGGGATTCAACGGGTCGGGATTGATTCAAAGGGTCGGGATTCAAAGGGCTGGGATTCCAAGGGTCGGGATTTGGGGTCGGGATTCCAAGGGTTGGGATTTTGAACTGGCGCGGGGGGATCCAACCTTACCCCTCTGTTCTGCGCCACGGGGGGCACAGAGTCGCCCGATTTCGCCCTCCCCCGCCGCAGTTTCTC
>NW_010184741.1:0-359 GCF_000695765.1 Mesitornis unicolor | reverse complement strand
TAAAAGAGTTGGGATGCCAAGGGTTGGGATTCAACGGGTCGGGATTGATTCAAAGGGTCGGGATTCAAAGGGCTGGGATTCCAAGGGTCGGGATTGATTAAAAGAGTTGGGATTCAAAGAGTTGGGACTCAAAGAGTTGGGACGCAAAGGGTCGGGACGCAAAGGGTCGGGATGCAAAGGGCTGGGATTCCAAGGGTCGGGATTTGGGGTCGGGATTCCAAGGGTTGGGATTTTGAACTGGCGCGGGGGGATCCAACCTTACCCCTCTGTTCTGCGCCACGGGGGGCGCAGAGTCGCCCGATTTCGCCCTCCCCCGCCGCAGTTTCTCGCGTTTTGGGGGTGCAAGCCTGGAGGGGGGG
>NW_010184740.1:0-33879 GCF_000695765.1 Mesitornis unicolor | reverse complement strand
AACCCACAGGTCTCCTTTCCTTTTCTTGATTTCCTTCCCCAGGTGAGGAGGAGATATCAGGTTATAGAATAAGCATCTAAACCACAATAAGGTTTCTCACTTCCCTCCCCTAAAATAAGAAAAATTATTCAAAGCAGCAACATTCTAATACTGTCATGTCAAATTTTTTGACAACTCAAATTTGAAAATATTAATAAACTCAAGTATCAGAATCTCTGAAATTAGCTCATTTATTCAAGGACTTGTATAGTTCACTGCTAAACATTCTAAATAATATTTACTTTTACATTGCAGGCCTTAAGGAGTTTTGTTTTTACTAAATTCAGGGTTTTACTGAGAAGTTCCATAAGTCAGTGAAATTTTTGAGAGAAGCAGATCTAAATTCAAAAATCTAATTATTTTTGTCTATGTTTTGGAAATATTAAAAAAAAAAACCCCAAACAAACCAAAACAACCAAACAACAAAAAAACAGTCACCACATAGTTTTTTTAGTTGCTCAGTCACAGAAGAGGAAACACTTTTCTGCATCTACATACACACTCTTTTCAGTCTAGAGAGATACAGTTATTCTCATGGAAGACAGAATTCCCAGAGCAGGAGACACTTTCTTGCAAACTAGTTTTTATACAAGTAACACTGTCTGGTTACAAAAGACACTTATTGATGCTTGATATTCTCTTCCCATGTCACCCATATTTCTTATGGTTGTGTTCTGTAGAACTACAACCCTTAGGAGCATGCTGTTTAAAAAAAAAACCACCACCTTAAAATCTCTTCTCAAATAGTCATACTCCCAACTGCAGCTGGAACAAAATATGATTAAATTAGTTAATTGAATCATTTAATTTATGACCCCTTATTATAAAATATTTCTGTATCATGGGTCCTCAAAACTGTCTATTCCTACAATGCAAAACAGTATTGCTATGGAAACTGTTTACATTTCTGGAAGGAGAGAATACACAGCCTCCCAGCGTATTGCCCCTTAATTTGGACTTAGTTTGAAGTACTGCTCTGTTCACAGTTGTCCCTGAAGGTCTTCATTATTGAGTGTAAACCGCACAAGACTCAGCCACAGAGCATGAATGAGCAGTGATGAGTAAGTCAATACTTAATTTAATCAGAGACCACAAGGAATCATGAAGCCTGCAAACCAATTCTGTATTATATTTACAAGCATGAATGTCAATCAATCAATTAGCAACATGCAAAGTACTACAAAGATTACCCAACTTATCTATCAACCTAGTATCCTTGGCAATGGACAAACCCATTATTTGAGGAATCATTGCGCTGCACTGTTTATAATGTAGCATTAGATTTTTAGTACTTTCAAGGCTGTTATAGGCCATTGCATCATTCCCTAAAGCAAAAGAGGTAGCAGATCTAATTTTCCCTTGACACAGAAGTAACAGACTTCTCATCAGAGATGTGTAATAAGTTACTGCTTCACCCTAAGAGAAGATACAGTTTAAAACAACCACAACAAAATCCAATTCTCACCACTCAAAAATCCCATCATACTAAAACCTTGTGGTAAACTTGCAAAACAGAAGTTGTCAATTAGTTTCTTTGTTCTCAACAAAAGAAAAGCATTTGACTTGAAATACAAACCTAATTAATTTTATTGACGATTAGTTTAAGAGCCTGTATTCAGGTATAGTCTAGAAAAATAAATATGTGGAAATGAAATTATAGCTGCTACCACTACTCAAAGGGTCAGACTATCACAGAAGAGCTGGATAACTTTAAGAACTTCTGTAATACAAATCATGATTAAATATAATGTTCTTGCAGACCCTCTTCAGACACCTACTGTAGCATAACCTCAAAATACACTGAGCATGTATAATATTTTAAGCACAGCTAAGGAAGCACTAGGCCAGGAAACTACTAAGAGAAATGTAAAAATTGTCTTGGAATATGGTGCACAATTCTGGTAATGCATTACTCAGGAACTATGAACTTAGACTGGAACACAGCCTGGGAAGAGCTAGTAAGATCATCAGGGACACAGAAGGGTTTAGTAACATGAAATCTTTTCTTTATTAGCTTAGCAAATAGTGGGTGTGCAATAGCTTACATACAGTGAAACATAATAAAGGAAAGTAAGCTGTACAGATCTATAGAAAAAGACATGCAACCCTTTGACTGATACTTTTATTAACGTTTTATTTAGAAATTCCAAGGAAATCTGCTAGTTATTATTAGCCATTAGAGATTTGAAGATATACTCTCAATAGAGAAAAAAAGGGAAAAGGAAAAAAAAAATAAAATGCAGCTTGTTATACATGCTTTCAAATGCTGATCCAGTAACCTGTATCCCATAAAATAAGAGACCAATAGCTCTAAATTTAAGCTTTTGTACCAAGCCTTGTTATCATTAGGCTGCCTTTTTGTAAGAGCTGCAAACAAATCTATTTTCCCTGCCTTAGGGTGGAGTGCAAAAAGCTAATTCCAATGAGGTAATTCTAATTAGCCACAGATTACTTCATTGTTTCATCTCCCAGAAACAGGAGGAGCTGTGAGTGGCATCTGTAACTGTCTAACACCTAATTAAGCAGGCATAAGTCCATTAGAACCTATGGGAGATGATAATTTATTAGGAAATGAATTAAAGCAGCTCCAGAGAGCTGTGGCCTGATATATCAATGGTTTATTGTACTAGATAAAACTGACACTAAGTATCTTTTTCGCTGGAATTACACACATTGTAGTTAAAAAAAAATAAAATTTAAAAAAAGGAAAATAAAAAGAATGAAGTTAAGATGGAAAGTAGCTGTCATCTACTTAAAAAGCAATGGTTAAATGCAAAGAGAAAAAAACCCAAGCAAGGCAAATTACAGCACACTTCTCACATAGATTTTAATCTGTTCTTTATTATTTGGGGTTTTTTTGCTATAAACCAATATGCAGTTTCTGCAAACATCTCAGACATGAAAATGCTCTACAGCAGCAAAAGATTTCAATAAGCTAGCATTCTTCATTGAAATAAAAAATAGGTCTAAAGATTTTTTCCCCAAACACAAAAAAGTTTCTTATCCAACTAGTTGATTACCTACAAAACACAACTCAGTGTGCAATATACACATTACATTTTCCCAGATACCTTAACAAATTTCTAAGCTGACACACCAAAGGACTAAGATAAATGGAGATAGTTTCAGAAGTAAAGTAGGCATCTTCTGGAGTTCACCATGTTCTTAAAAAGGCAGAAAATCTCTCTTTTATAGTCCACAGTTCACGAACGGCTTTTCCTGTCCATCTTAAGTCCCTTCTACAAAGGTGAACTTGAAAAATAACCCAAACAACGAAGCAATGAAAATACTTGATTCGTCACTTTTAAGGTTACAAAAAGGGCAAGAATGTTCTCACAGTGAACCTCGCCTTTGTAATGCCAACTGCAGAGGTCTTGACAGGCCTTCACAAGAACATAGGATGAAAATAACACATTTCCAGGAATGCAGTGGTTGTAGGAAAATAAGCACTGTAGGTGTACATTTACATGGTAATTGAATCAATGGATGTGAATAAAAGGAAGTCCATAAATTGATTGATAGTCTCTTGTAATCAGATAAATAAAACTGTTTAAGCATAAGCTAAGCTAAAAGGTAGTAATAATATGACGAACTTTTGGATGAGCTTCTGTTCTTCCTACATATACCAAATCTCTTTCCAGATTATTTGCAATTAGGGAGTAGTATTTTCAACACACTAAACTGTCACAGTCAGTTCTAGAGGGAATGAGGAAGAATGGCCTTGGCTGACAACAAAACTGCAGGGCAAAACTATTAAAATCTTCAAGCATATTACAGGAAAAATACTATCTTAATCATAACTGGTATAAGTAACTTTCAGAACCCAAGGTTCAGTTTGTATGCATAACTTCAAATTTAAGCACCATTGTAACAAATATACTATTATAAACTTATAGTAGCTGATATCTACATCAGTCAGTGGAGTTAAGGAGATGGAATTCAATTTGCAAGTATGTTCTAATCTGGTTAAGTGGGTATATTAAACAAATAATTATTACTTACATCAAATATAACATGAAATACGTCCATTAATCCAGTAAATATAAAAAAGTCTATAAGTGCCTCCAAGTCATCCTTCTAGAAAACAGTAAGAGATAAGACAAAGCACCCTAGCAAATCAAAAAGACATGACATCCACTTACATGTACCTATCAGAGTTGTTCAACAATTAAAAATGAAAATTATATGCCTCCAGCAATAGAAGAGCTTAATAAAATGCTAAATCCAGCCCCAAACACCTGGCAATATATGTTAAAGGATTTGAAACAAGCATGCGATAAACGTAGGGTTGTTGGTCCTGTCAACTCTTGTTATTGATAAAAAAAGGAAGGTGGTCAGAGGAAATTTATAAAAATAAAAGCTTCCACTCATATGCAGAATATGTTTTGAAGATATGCAGTGATGTTTCAATGCTACAGATGATACAGACACTAAATTCCCAGATGATTAAGTATTCATTTTTCTTTTCCCTATCCTCATTGGTCTGTCCTGTTACAACAGGTGAGTGTAGTTTTAATTTCTCACCTTAGCTATGTAGCCCTAGTCTGTCTTCTGCCCTGCCTTGTACTCCTTGGATTTCTTTCCATGCTACAGCTTCCTTTCCAACTTGCTTAATTTATCCATGTGGCACACAGGAGAGAAGGATACCATCTGTCATATTAGACTCTGGCATTTTATGGTTTCCTTTAGCTCACCCAGAATGCCAAGAGCATATTCTTTTTTCCTCTTTATTAATACAGTGTTCATTACAGGGCAGAATACTGAAACACTGTCACTGCCAGAACTCTGCAGTGTGACCTTGGACACTCTTCCTGACAAAAACCTATCACAATTATTAGTTTTGCCACTCCTGCCTCTAGACTTGTCTGTAATACTCATTGTGTTTTCAAAAGATAAACATAAGTATGGTTCTTATCTATAAGAAAAGTTATCTGAAGTGTTTAATGACCTTTCACCATATTAAGAAATTAGATGCCTTTGTTTCTTATTTTCCTCAGGTGGAAGCCAAGCCTAACCATAATTTTTATGTTGATATGCACTGTAGAGTTAACACTAGCCTAGCTGGAAGGAAATATAAATGTTATGGATTCTTGGGAAAATATCACAAAAAAACTCCAAAAAACCCCTGTATGCTGACAAAGGTAAGCATGGAAAATATCGTTCTCATTGTGCAAATAAGTCCATAAACTTCTGAATTTATTCAGCAGAAGAATGTATAGACTCGAAACAACGTGCGTAAAATTTACTTGCCAATAGATCTCATATCAAGGACAGTTCTGTGGGATGTAAAGTGTTAATATCTCTATTTCTTCTTGCATCCTTTGAGTAGTTTTAGAAGAAATATTAGGATTCTGGTGGAAAAATTTCTATTGGTTAATCCATTTAAAATAATTAAATATTAATATAAAACAAATAATTTTATGAACTAATCCAAAATAATTTCAGGGGAAAAGAATCATATGCAATGTAATCTGCTTATTTATTCAGTTCTTCGCTCAGTGACAAAGAAAAGGCATTTTATGAAATTCCGATGTCCTTCACTTACTATGGTTTTATTTTAAGAAGAAAACCCTTAGTAGCTGCTTTTTTGCACTTAAAAAGGGAAGTTACCTCACCCATGTGAATGACTGTACTAGTGAACTTATGTACCAAAAAATGCATTTATTTCCTTCTTTTTAATTCTGGTTTATGAAAAATTAAAAATGAAGATTCATCATTCTTTGAGGAAGAAAATTATCAAATTTTATCATCACTTGACATTTAACTCTTAACTCAATAAATCTTAATACTGGCTCATTAAAGAGATTCTGCAGTTCTGGATGATGATTCCACTCACGAAGAAGTACTTCTTGTGCAACTGCTCTCCCCTGTACTTGTTTACTGAATCATGGGCTGAGCTTTGTTTCTGTTTGAAGGCAGAGGTAGTTTGCAACATGTGATTTATAATTGCTAGATAGTAAAACCATAGGTACATAATGCAGTAACAATAATGAAAGATAAAACTGGTAAAAGTTTCTGAAAGAAAAATAGTTGTATGATCTTAACATTTACTAATGCATTGGCAATTACTCTTGTAAGTATTTACAAGACTTTGTGGCAAAAGTGAGTCATCATAGACCTTGTGTCAGTATTTTATATTCACTGCAAAAGCCTCTAGACTGTGGAGTCATGAATATCATTGGAAATGTGGTTGTGTTTTAACCATGCTGGTTAAAGCAATTAGAACTGAATTTGACTGGCTCACCAGGTTTTCATGTTTGCTGATGTATCCCCTAAGCCCAAAGGAAACACTTTGGGCATAATACTTTAACACTTATTCACTCACATGATGGGAACCACTTGCACCATGGATTATGATTATTTGTATGCAGTAAGGACTTAATCTACAACACATTCTCAGGTGTCCATATAGAGACTGCAGATCCAGGTTCTTTCCCAGATGGAGTTTCTTGGAGTTTCTTTCAAACAGCAGTTACATAGAGAGAAACAAAATTATGCAAGGAAAAGAGTGATATCCTTGCTATAGTTTAATAGTAGGATTACCATTAAAGAAAGGATGTTAGATTTCTCAGTTTGTTTAAAATAAATAGTATTTAATTTTCCAGACAACACTATCCATAAGAGGTAATCAATCTATAAATTAATGGAATACATCTTGTAGGATCAAATCCCTTCACTTATACTGCCATGCTTGAATTTGTTGTCCTTAAGAATTAACTTAATTAGACAACAGGAACCAGAAGTTGAAACACAGCTAATTAGTTCACTGGCTAGTAATAAACAGTAACATAAATCTCAATATAGTGTTTAAAATTTGGCATTTTATCTAAATCTTTCCCAAATCCATAGCACTGCAGAAGAACTCTTCCCTACTTTTCCCCATGCTTACATTTACAGAAATTAAAGAGATGTTACGCATTTTATGGGTTTTATACTGACACACAACTCCTAGCTATGTGGATTAAAAAACAAAGGGAGATAAAAGACAAAGCAGCAGCAGCAATACCTTCCCCTTCTTTTGAGATTAAAAAGAATCTCTAAGTATGACCAGAATGAGTACAAACACTATCCTCTGGTCCTCCTTGGGTATGCAGCACAGCAATAGAACATGTTGGAAGGAAGACCTATGAATCTTATAGTTACCTTCCTTCCACAGCACTACAGTTAAGGGGATCCAAAGAAGGGTAACAGTTGCTCAAGTACTCTCTCTTCTTAAGGAAGATGAGCACTGCACTAGCAGAATGACACTTCTAGCAAGGATCCGAAAAGATAGATGTATACAGATGTGTACTTGGATAGATATAAAAAAACCTGTCAATTGCCTTGCTTATTTTGGCACACCTCAGGGGCACAGGCAAGATGGCTCACTGACACCAATTAGAAGTCTGTCCTCCCAGCTTTATGCTACACCAAATTTCTACTTTCCCACATCATCTTCTTAGATTATTAAAAAGCCAGTTTAAGATGTCTCTCCTCTTGGCAAAAGCTTTTTACTCACATCTTCATCCTCACCATTTTCCTGTGTGCCTGAGGCAATGCAGAATCTCTTCATCACTTGATGGGAACTTGTTATGGTTTAAGGGTTACCAGCCTGAAAGGGAAGGACAGGTGGTGTCTGTAGGACCCTGGGGGGTCAGAGATCAGTACTGTTCCATCCCCTTTCCGGACACAGTCTATAAAAAAACGAGGTTTTTCGCGGGCTTTTCCTGGCTTCCTGGCCTGCTTCCTGTTGCATCTCGGGACGGCTGGGGCTACCTCCACGTGCTCGGCAGCATCCACCACCAGCCACTTCCCGGCACCACTGCGGACCCTGGTGACGAGTCACAGCAGTCGCAGCGGCTACGAGGCACCGCTTGGACACTTCCACTCGGGACTACTGGGATCGGGTTTTGTATATAGTTAAATATCCTTTGTCCCTTATTAATTCCCTTTTCCTTTCCCCTGTTGTTTTCATTAAACTTGTTACAGTCTTAACTTCCAACCTTGTGTGAAGCATCTTTTTCTCTATTCCCTCTATTTTAATCATCCCCCTGGGAGGGTAGGGGAAAATAGAGAGAGAATCCTGCTCTCTGAGCCTTAAACGGAGACAGAACTTCAATGCCAGCTCCTTTTTAACAATGGTGTTCTCAGTCATGGAATCGTAGGATGGTTTGAGTTGGAAGAGACCTTCAAGATCATCTAGTTCCAACCTCTCTGCCATAGGCAGGGAGACCTTCCTCTAGACCAGGTTGCTCAAAGCCCTGTCCAACCTAGTCTTGAACACTTCCAATGAGAGGGCATCCACAACTTCTCTAGGCAACATGTTCCAGTGCCTCATTACTCTCAGATTAAAGAATCTCTTGCTAATATCTAACCTAAATCTACCCTCTTTCAGTTTAAAACCATTACCCCTTGTCCTATTACTACATACCCTTGTGAAAAGTCCCTCCACAGCTTTCTTGTAAGCCCCCTTCAAGTACTGAAAGGCTGCTATAAGATCTCCCCAGAACCTTCTCTGCTCCAGGTTGAACCACCCAAACTCTCTCAGCCTGCCTGTAGCTCCAGGCTCCTGATCATCTTCATGGCCCTCCTCTGCAAACACTCCAACAGGTTCATGTCCTTCTTATGTTGGGGGCCTCAGAGCTGGATGCAGTACTCCAAGTGGGGTCTCATAAGAGCAGAGTAGAGAGGGAGAATCACCTTCCTCAAACTGCTGGGCACAATTAGTTTGATGCAACTCAGGATCCAGTTTGCTTTCTGGGCTGCAAGCACACATTGCCAGCTCATGTTGAGTTAGCCATCAGTCAATATCCCCAAGTCCTTTTCCTCAGGACTGCTCTCAATCCATTCTCCACCCAGCCAGTATTTGTGCTTGAGATTGCCTCAACCTATGTTCAGGACCTTGCACTTGTTGAACTTTGTGCAGTTTGCATGGGCCAAACTCTCAAGCCTGTGCAGGTCCCTCTGAATGGCATCCCTTCCCTCCAGCATGTTGACTGCGTAGCTTTGTGTCTCAGCAAACTTGCTGAAGGTGCACTGAATACCATTGTTCATGCCACCAAAAAAAGATATTAAAAGATATCAGAAAGAGTTAGTTCACGGGGGAATTTCAATGTATTTAAATACTTGAGAAGAAAAAGCTGAGAGGCTGACTCTTCTCATTGGTACACAGTGAAAAGACAAGTGGAAATAAGCACAAACGATGAACAGAACTGCATCTAAACATTTTTCAAAAAATTAATCAAAATTAAAACTTTTGCTGTGACAGGGATCAAATACTGAAAAAGACTGCCCAGAGAAGTTGTGGAGTCACCATCCTTAGAAATATTAAAAGCCCAGCTAGACATAGTCCTAGGCAACCAGCTCTAGCTGACCCTGCTTTGGATCAGGGGCAGGGATTAGCTTAAGTGACCTCCAGAGATCCTTGCCAATTTCAGCCATCTTGTGGTTTTGCAAAAAGTATCCAAAGATGCTTCTGGAGTAGCAACTTGTAAATAAAAAGTAAACTAAAGACATTTGTTTGCAGAAGCAGAATATCTACCTCTATATTCTTCAGTCAATGTATGTTCAGTACAGTCCTAAATGTTCTTTGTACATATTTCATAATTGTGAAATATTGTGAATGTGTTATTAATATGTTCATTAACACAACATAGTTGGGAAAAAGAGCTGGCTGATTATAGTAACCTTTTTTTGTGCGTGAATTCTTAAATCATACACCCACAACTGTCTATGTAAGAATATAGAAAAAGAATATTGAAATGAAGAAAACAATAATTTTTCTTTCTTTGGATAACCCAAAAAGATATTTGAAAAAGTCTAGCCAGTTCAATGGGAAAAGTAAGGCACAATGAAATTACATTTCTACTTTTGTTTGTACATGGAAAAAGTAAAAATGTCACTTTGGCTAAGTTAAAAGTGATTTCTCATATTGTAAAAATATTATCAAACCACAAGAATAAAAGAAAGGTCAAGTTCGTGACTGGATGCTTCACTGCCTCTGTTTCCACATGGACTTGCCATTTTATTGAAAATATCAAGCACATAGATCAAGGTTCCATAGAAGTGAATTACTAGACCTGATAAGAAAAACCCATCTTAAAAAGTTTGAAGGTTGTCGCAACACAGGTTAATTGTTTCATTACCCTTGAAAAAGGGCAAAAACACCCCAAACATTTTCTCCTCAAAAGGCATTATTGACACAGCTAAACAAAGACGGTGACTTGAAAGCCACAGAGAGATGTGGAAAAATACTCAGAAAAACAGTAAGAAAATAAGCAATGTCAGATACAGCAGTTGTTTATAAATATCAACCCTTTGGCTTGGGAAGTTTAATTAGTGTATTCAGCTCTCATTAGATTTTGCTGCTTTGGCTTTTTTTCTGGCAGTATGGCCTGAAGTCAGTGCAAATTAAGTACTTTGCATCCCCACGAGATTCAGCTCATAATTATTTCTCACCTTAACATCAACTAGTTCAGCTCAAAACAACCAAAACATGAGAAAGAGAAGAACACATTTCAAACAGTCTCATTTGAATGCATTAGAAGTTGTTTCTGGGCATGCCTACGGTGCCAGACATCTGGCTCAAAAGTTATAGATAACATATGCTTAAGTTGTATCAGAAGCACAATTTGAGATATGGCAGAAAAGTGATAATGTAGTTATCACAAGTTATGTGTAAGGCTTTGGTGTGTACTAAGACTCAGACTATGCAAATATTTTTAAATAAGGAAAATTTTGTAAGAGTTGTGCTTTACTTTTTCTTTTTTTTTTTGTTTGGGGGAAAGTGCTATTGGTTTTTGATTATGTTATGTTTTTTTTTTTACAAACTGCAGCAAGTTATCATACAGTACAAACTTCAGTTATGGCTAAATGCATATAAGGGAAGTTTAAATTATTAATTTCTGTTTCCTAGATCACTGGATCTGAAAAGTAGTGCTTTTCACATACCTTACCCATTTGATTCATTAATGATGTTACAGTATTTCTAATAGTTTTAGTTGTGTATGTTCTGGTGCAACCACTATAAATTTAAACATATTTTCTAATATTTTTTCCTTTGAAAAGTAGATACCTAATACAAAATGTTTGATGTACATGAAGATGAAACACCACCAAGATGAAAGAGGAATAGACGATATTAACCTTGAGTGTTTCTGGATGGGAGATAATATACTTTTACTTTTCTTGGTGAAAACCATTAAAAATCCTCAAAAGACTGTTCCACTCCAAGCTATTCTAAATGGGAATGGCATGAGATTTGTCCCTTTGAAACAAAAAGACCAAAACAACAAAAGAATTGCTTATCCCCCTTTAGACAAGATGCATTAACCACAGAAGAATACAAGGATGAAGTTCAACTCATCTGCCAAGATGTCTCTAAAACTCAATACATCTACATCAGGGACACTGCTAGGAAAAGGAGTAGAAGAGACATACTGTACTAGATGTTGACATGTAGCCACTGCAAGGACATAGCAGTTGAATTTATTGCATTGTTGCTGAAAACACTGCTCCTGCTTGGTGCTCATTTTCAGGGTAGCATAGATAGCCATGCTACATCATTACGCATGGGCACAGAACTGTGCGTGGGGTCCACAAAAGGGCATCTAAGGATTAGCAGTAAGATTATTCCACCTCAACAGTTTGTCCCAGCTGACGAAGTAGAATACCCTGATTTGCAAAATTTTAACTCGATAACCTGAATAAAAATGTGTTAACTCTAATTGTTTTACAGGAAAAGGGCAGTTTATTTTTTTTTATACCTGATAGTCTGGGTTTCTCATAATAAGGACAAAAACATAGAATCAAGATCAAAGGTCTTTTAAGTTTCAGAAAACTTGTCAACAGAATTACAGACACATCTCATGCCTACATCAATCACAGAAGCACGCACCCTTATGACAGATGTTTGCATTGTTTAATCATTTAAGGTAGGATAAGAAAAGCCTAGTGCTGAGACATCAAGTTCCATTGAATTCATCAGGAACCTAGCACAGAACAACTTAAATGGTTAACTTTTTTTAATGAGTGCATCTGAAGAAAAATCTGTTCAAATCACAATAAAGGACACAGGAGAGCAATTTTTCAGGTAGTAATGACATTTCATCTGTTTTAATCAAAGAGCCTCACCACTCTTCACATGAATTGTAAGTGTTAGTGACAATATAATTGATCATCTTTGCATCTCCTCCAGCAGAGATAGGTCAACACAGGAGAAGGATGCACTACTACATGAGTTTGGGTGATTACTGGGCACCTATTAGTTTTGGACCATAAGATTTCAGCAGTATAGTAAAAAGAGTTAAGGAATCACACAGTTTTGCTAAAGTTGTTGAGCTAGAAAGCTGCCCAGCTGGAAAGCTGCTGATGAAAAATTAACAGAATCTTTACTTAATGAGAACTATGAAAATGCTAAGGAAAAAAAAACAACCAAAAAAAACAAACCAAAAAACAAACAAACAAAAAAAAACCCCTTCACAGCATAAGGTAGTAAGCAAGTTTAGGCCATGCAATCCAAAAACTTTGTTGGAGAATTAATAAAATACAAGGTCAGAGCACTAACTGGAGTTTCTCTTGTAGCATGCACATGGTCACATACACACACATAACTAAGAGAACAATGCTACTTACTGAAAATAAAGCAAGTGCTTCCCTGAGCTCCTCTTACAATAGCTTGGGGGTGGGGGAAAGGTGGCTAAAATGCTGAAACAGTTTTGCAAATAGAAACAATGGTTTTGTCTCCTGCTACATAATTTCTACTATATACAAGACTTCAGAAAAACTTTTTTCTTGCAAGAAACATAACCAGATTAAGGAGGGAGAAGGGAAACCTTCACAATTATTTCTTCTCTTCCTAAAGAAACAATGAACAAAATCTCAAAAATCTTGTTAATCATGTAAGACAAAAAGATGCCAACACTTTCCTCTGAGGCAAAACATTCCACACACCTCAAAAAAACCCAAACAACAAACACAACATAGTTTCTGCCAACTTTATTAGTTTCTGTCAAAGACTATGATGTATTTCTAATATTGCAGAGACTAAGATATATACAGGAAATTATTCAAATTTCATTTTTACCTTAGTCAACAGTAATCTCTCAGGCTTCTGCATAAATCAATTGTCGTTGTTAGTATCAAAATTTCTCAGGTTGTTATGGTATAAGGCTTTGGTAGAAATAAAAAGACTTTTCAGATGCAAAAAAATGTTACATAACCACACTAAACGCACTGTGAACTGTTAGATTAAGACTATGTAAAATATTTAAACTAAAACATATTTCATAAAGTCTTTTTTACTTACAGCAGTGACACTTCTGCCTCTATGTTAGATATCACTTTGATGCTAAACAAAATACCAAAATAATACCAAAACCATGAAGTAATACAATTGACCTTGAAGCCAAGGATAAAAATAAACCACGGGGGTGGACCTTTCCAGTACTTACAACCCAAAAATAATTGAGATCAGCAATATTATGCACAAGCGTCAAGTGAAAATAAAATTAGTGGGAATTTTCTTATTTCACACATAAAACTAAGCTCATCTTTGAAATTCAGTTTATTTCTGTAAGCTGCATGCTATGCAGAGTTAATCTTGAATCTTAAGGGTGACTACTAAACACATTCTACCCCATGAAATGAAATAATATAAATTACTTGGCTAAATTCATTAGCACTAATGGAAGAAAAAAATATTTCAAACCAAAAAATTAGGATAAATTAAGAGAGAGGTTTAGTGGATTCATTTGCACTGCTTTGAAGGAATAGCCTCTGGTCAGGGCTGGAGTCCAAACTTATCCATTCAGATCAGCTCCCTCTGGAGCACCCTCACACCTGGTTGTGAGGAAAGGCAGATCTGAATTGAATACAGTTATTGTCAAGCACAGACATGAGCACAATCCCTATGGATTCATACATGGACAACTTGACACCCTGTGCTTTGTTCAGCACAGCTACCTGTCTCACCTACCTGTTTGTACCACTGGTATACCACATGAGACAGACAGGGTGGTGCAAGATCATATAAGGACTAGCCCCTTTATGTTTGCTCTAAGGCAAATGGTATTTCTGTGTGGGACTCAGTCTGCATGTATGCTGCATATAAGGATAGTGGTCTCTGGAGCATACTTACCCAAAAGGCACAAACTCCAGGTGAGAAAAGTCAGAAACTGCCATGTCTAACTCTCAATTTAGACCACACGTGACCTACTCTAACTAGATGGCAGGTACTTTATGTCCATAATGCACAACTTCTTTGTGAAGGAATAGCAAAATTTTATGTAGATGAGTAATCCATAAAAACTGTTTTATAACTGCTTCTCTCTCCTCTTTCTTTCTTTTCCAGAGACACACTGCATAGTATGTACATGACTGAGACAGAACAGAATCAGGTCCTCAGCAGAATTAAATAATAAAATAAAAAAATTAGAAAATATCAATGTATAAGATACTATTGGTTATTTATTCACTTCTGAATTTTTACAAACATCTTTAATGATAATTACTAGTTTTCTATATTTATAGACAAACAGTACTCCATAAATATTCAATGTTACTATTTAGCATAAATATCCCTAGTTTATATACAATACATGTAAAAAATAGGTAATTATCACTAGACTATTTTTACAGCCAAAGAATATTCAGAGAAACAGTTATTTACCCATTAAAATGCAAATAACTAAATTTCTTTGCCCTTCATGCTTTACTTTCTACTAACATCTGAATAAAAGGACAGAAATGATGGGTTAATTCCAGTGTTAGCTGGAGAATCATGTTTAATGGCAGTTGAAGTATTTTTATTTACATTTCTAGATTACAGTGTTTACAGTAAAAGACTAGTACTAGTCTTTTACAATAAGACATTAATCCAGTAAGACACTACCAGTTTCAATGTTTCATAATTGTAATAAAGTAGATATAGGTATTTACTGTGTGGGAAACTGCACAACATTATGCTTACCACTCAGATCTCTCTAGTAGGGCTGCAAAACTTTGGTCACTCTCCCTTTCTTCCATCTATTCCACACTTTCTGAACTTCTTGCTTGCAACTCTCAGTGGCTTTTCCTCAGAACCCTATGTTTTTTGGTTCTGCTATTTGACAGTTCATGGTAATTTCATAAAGCCATAACCCAAAGACTGCCACTTACACACAACTGTTGGAACCATGCTATTAAATAACTAGTTATTTCTGCTATTAGACATCGGATCCTATTTAAAAGTAACACTCTCTATGGATTGTGAGCATTTAAAAACAGCCCCAACATCTCAATCATGTTTTACTGTGTTTTACATCAAACATCTGCGCACAAAAACTTCAAAGTGTACATAAACCTGTTAGACCAAGATCAAGCTTCTTTTGGACAATAACATCCCTATGAACTGTACTACTCATATGGTTTTCATGCATTGAGCCCACACAAAGAAGGGGTAAGTCTGGATGGTGTAATAGTCACATTTTGCTTCTTTACTGCTCAAGACAGTGAGACAAAACCATTCACAGGATGCACACTGACTGCTCCAGGATATCCCGAGAATCCAAGTTGTAAAGCTGGAGTCCCTTTATAGCGAAGTAAGGTCAGATCCTCTGCAGGATAATTCAGACCCTCAAGTCAAAAACCTGTCTCCCTCTCCACTGACACCACAGGAAACCTAGCTGCCTCCTTTTCTCTAGCAACTTAAAAGGTTATAGATAATAGTTCTCTTAATTCATGATCTTGCATATTATCTTGCTACTAATAAAGAAACAGAAGAGAAACACTTATTTTTTTCACTAGTATTTCAGCACCTATTCCTGAAAGCTATGCTGGGCTCTGTCTTATGAAAGACAGTGTTAAGATGTCCTGTTTCAATGGGACAGAATTGTAAAATCAGTTTTCTGTTGAGGAAAACTCTGATTTTTTATGGACTGCAACAATATTTCATGGGAACAAATTGATAACGCTGTTATAGTTTTTAGTTAATGCTGGTATGTGGTGATCAAGGTCTTCAGTAGTCTTGAGATATCCAGGTGCAAAGGCTGGGTGAAGCAGAAGCCCAGGGGAGATGACTGCAAGCTGATCCCAGGCTGAACAATTAGTATTAACCCTTATAAACATTATATTCACTATAAACTGGGAAGTTTTCTGGGGTGGTCCTTCTTCCTCCTTCCCTTCTTTGGCTTCCATGGCTGACATCTTGAGAGAGATTTGTCTGTCATCCTACCCCTGAGGCCTACTCCTCAATATTGGTTGAGTATAACTCTGTGTACTTTATAGTAATACTGTTATTAATATTAGTTTTTATTAGTATTATTTTATTAAATATATTTCTATTGCAACTCATGAATCTCTTTTCCTTTTCCCTACCTCCCTTGCTGTGTAGGGAGGAAGCATCAGGTGGTGGAGTAACTGTATAAACCACAACATAAACAATAACCTCCTAGAACCAAAGAATAAGTTAGATATCTTGAATGTACTCAGTCTTCTGTTAAAAAAAATGCAGTGAAAGGGAATGAAAAATCCATATGTGCAGTGACACAGTCAACATCTCCATCTGTGCTGAAACTTCATGGAAACGTACAAGCCAGAACCATTAAAACAACACTCAGTGGTATATCTGATAAGAGTAGATGATACACAAGAAGGCAGCAGGAAGGAAAGGAAAAGAGGCCTTTTGAGTATACTTGTATTTAACTGCAGTGGTTCTGTAGCTTAGGAAAATCTTAGCAGTTTTCAGGTGGTATTCTTCTACCTAAAATTTTCTTCACACTCCAAGACACAGAAGAGAAGATAAAGATTTGCTCAAGGGCTGACACTGTCCTTGTGAGGACAACCTTCTTTGGCACTAAAATAGAACAGAGTATTTCAGTTGGAAGGGAGCTAAAACAATCATCTAGTCCAACTGCCTGACCACTTCTGGGCTGACCAAAAGTTAAAGCATATTATTAAGGACATTGTTCAAATGCCTCTTCAAAACTGACAGGCATGGGGCATCGATCAGCTCTCTAGGAGGCCTGTTCCAGTGTCAGTCCACTCTCTCAGAAATGCCTCCTAATGCCAAGTCTGAACCTCTCATGATACAGCTTTGAGCCATTTCCACATATCCTGTTACAGAATACCAGGGAGAAGAGATCAGCAATCACTAATGAGGTTCATGCACAAACTCTTGTCTGTGTCTAAAAAAAGTAAGTTACTAGAGAGACTACGAAACCCCAAATCCTTATCTGGTCCTTACCCTAAACTACAGACATTTGGACTGCATTTCCAAACCTTAGCATGAAATCTGCCAAAGCTCAAAATGTCCTTCTAGATAAACTAAAAGGGATAAAAATTCAGTCATTCAGTTGTCCCCTGAATTTTAATTCAAACTGAAAATTTCTTT
Source organism: Mesitornis unicolor (assembly GCF_000695765.1). Taxonomy (NCBI): domain Eukaryota; kingdom Metazoa; phylum Chordata; class Aves; order Mesitornithiformes; family Mesitornithidae; genus Mesitornis; species Mesitornis unicolor. Next base: position 16,493 of record NW_010184740.1, on the reverse strand, counting down.
TCAAGTGATTTGAAAAAAAAATATTTTTTAAGAAGCAATATAGACTATTTCACTAGAGTTTACAGAAAGTATTGTTGTCTCTGTTTAAGGGTCATAGAGAGAGAGAGAGCAGGATTTTCTCTCTATTGTCCCCTACCCTCCCAGGAGGAGGATTAAGAAAAGGGAATAGAGAGAGAAAAAAATGCTTCGCACAAGGTTGGAAGTTAAGACTGTAACAAGTTTCATGAAAAACAAGAGGGGAAAGGAAGAGGGAATTAATAAAGAACAAAGGATATTTAACTATATACAAAACCCGATCCCAGTAGTCCCGAGTGGAAGTGTTCAGTGTCTTGTGGCCTCTGCTGTGACTCGTCACCAGGGACCGCAGTGGTGCTGGGAGCAGATGGTGGTGGATGCTGCCGAGCACGTAGAGGTAGCCCCAGCCGCCCCGAGATGCAACAGGAAGCAGCCCAGGAAGCCAGGAGAAGCCCACGAAAACCTCGGGTTTTTTTATAGACTGTGTCCGGAAAGGGGAGGGAACAGTACTAATCTCAGACCTCCCAGGGTTCTACAGACACCACCAGTCCTTCCTTTTCAGGCTGGTAACCCTTAAACCATAACAATTGTCTATGCAACAATAAATTAGTTGAACTGGTGCAGAGGGGAATGACATTTCTCTGATGAAGTAAGGGAACAGAACAGCCATGCAAAGGCTTCCATAAGCATTATGCTTCTTAGAGTCTTAGTATTTAATGTATTTGCAGATAACGTTATATGGTAATATAAGCACTATGATAAGCATCATGAGACTACAGTGCAATAGAATTTGGATCTTAAAACATTAATTTCATTTCAGTCTAAATAAAACACTATTTGACTGGAGAGAAAACTCTTGAATACTTCCTTCTCCAGTTATGTTTCTTCCCCTATTTTTAAATTTAGTGGATCATATTCAAACTTCATTTATAACAAGCAAAGTGTGTAACAATATAGACACAAAAAGGGGAATAATCTACTTTTAAAAATAGGAATATTTCTGTATTTGGAAATAGCATCAAAGAACACCTTGGCATCAAAGATCAATTTACGTTCCCAGAAGCAAGGGATAAAGCACTGAATTGTTCTTTTAAAGATGTTTGCTATGTAATGACCTCCATTACAAGACAGGAAAATCAGTGAGCATAAAATATCTACTAATTCTTATATTTCTTTTGTCAATCTGTTGTCTTAAATCAAATCTCACTCTTCCAAGAAACTACAGCTTTACAGTGAATATAAAATATGTGCAATAAATTTTCTAGCTTATGGCACTGGATTATAGGCTCCCGAGTTTCCTGGTGAGCCAAAAAAATGGTAGGGTTTTTCTATTTCACTAGATGATAATCCAGTTTGAGAAATATTTTATCGAACAGCCAACACTAAGTTTCCAGGATGAATAGCTTTCACTGACATGAACTAAAATCTAGTCATATGACTACTGCCACAATTAAAATTATATTATTAAAATAATATTCCACTGAGAGTCATTCTTCCCATCTTAGTTTAAAATAGACCCCACTCTTATTTTACTTCTTCAGTCTACAGCTGAAAGAGGAAAAAAGAGGAAAGAAGTGCTGAAGTACAAAGTCCTGAAAGACACAAGGACTTTAAACAAAGGTTTTGGGATTCATATTGTTTGTGGGTTTTATTTTATGGAACTTTAAATGTTTAGACAGATGCACAGACAGCATGTTCCCATATCAGTTCACTTTTCCCCACTTCTAAGGCTTTAGTTTCAAGTTTGAGCTATTCTTTACACAAATTAATCAAAACATTACACATTTTGAAACTAAACCCACAATTCTCCATTTGCCCTAGAAAGGAAACTTCCCTCCTACTTCATGATATCAACTATCTTTAATCTTCTCAATATGTTAAGTTCTTAAAAGGCCAATAACAGTTCTGTGGAGAAAACCTCCCCACACACACTTATATTTCTGCATAAAAGTAAAATGATCACATTATATACCATGTGCTCCGCAGAGAGCACACTGCTGTGGTGGATATGGTCACAGAAGAAGTGAAGGTGGAGTGTGGCCTTCACAGTAGCCTTAATTTTCCCTCCCACTCCCAGTACAGACTTGCTTTACAGAACTGACTTAGTAGAAAGGAAAGATGAATCAATCAGTTTATTTCAGTCAGTCCCACACTTGAGAAAACTTTCATGGATATTACTTCTAATTTTAACCCCTTCAATAGATTCTTGTGCAATTTGTCAACTGCACTGTCATTAGAAAATTATATATTTGATACTATGGGAAACAGGACTTGATGCACAAAAAGCAAGCCTCTTATGACAGATACAACTTCACAAAGTTCCACAGAGTCCAGTCATTACCAGCAACTTCAAAGTACAATTTTATGACTTTTGCAATACATGGAAGAACTCAGGATAAATGTTCGCAGTTCATTTATTTTTATTTTAATTTTCTGATTTTTTTAATATTGTTATTTTATTACTTCTTACATGCATCTAAACTTGAAAAGAAAAGCAACTCGAATGTTTTAAATGTCTTATCAATGAGAAGAACTGCATATTAATACCTATCAAAAGATCAAAAATAAGGAAATAGCAGCCAGATTTTCCAGTGTACTTAATTTAGTCAGTGCTCTCAGTATGCACTGAATCACTGCAAACCAAACCATTGTAACGATCAAAAGTAAAGTTGTATTGAAAGAACAAATTTCAAAACATAACATTACACTAAGCCATGCTTCTTTATAGGAACATATAAGGTGATACTTAAACAACATTCAGACACAACACAACATTTAGAGACTCTATCCTTTCCAAAGGTGACTGCATGTGATAAAACACTGCAATCACTTTATGATGTAGTCTTCAAAACATTTAGTTCACCTTCAGAAAAATGCTGTAGAACTCAATAACATTGATCCAATAAGAAAAGGAAAACTAATGTTGGACTGGAGATACAAAACGATGTCTGAGAGCAAGGAACAATTTACTTTGCTGTAGAGATCTAGCAAGATGCATTTGTCACACATACTCAGATTTAGCAGAAACAATCCTTACAACAATACAAAAATTCTAGTAGTATTGAAGAGCAATGTTAGATTTTTTCATATAAAAATCAGCTAGATGTATACTATGTCCTTATTTTTCAATCCTCCAGTATGTAGTCATTTTACAGCAAAGACATTCAACTTCTTAATTTCTTATTTCCTCCCTATTTCCTTTCCATGCTGACTCTCCTTATTTATTAAACTTCTTTCTCTTCCTTATACAAATGCTATGAAATAAATACTCTTACATTATTTGCCTGCAAAAGAATTATGTAGTTTTCAGTATGGACAACGTACCAGCTGGCATGCATGAGTTTCTAACTTCCTGATGTTAAAAATTTAGTTTGGTTGGTGGACTTTGTGGTTTTTTTAATGATAAAGGAAGACACAAAATAAATTCCTACCTCAGAACATCATAGTACTACCACAACACATGAAGAAACATTTAAGAAATGCCATTTCCTTTTTGAACAGTTTGGTTTAGGTATGGTATTTGATCTTCTAAAAGGAACTTTGGTTTAACATTGTAAATGTCACTATGCTAGCTTGCAAATATAAGTAAAAAATTATAAAGATTCTTTTTATTTAGGAAGTGTTAAGATAAAACTATATTATTAGATTATTAGTTCCACAAATGAGCTTTGTAACAAAAAAGTCATAGATAAATTAGTTTGAGCCAAATTCAAAGTTAGTGGCTCTGCAAATGTTGAGGAAGTTTGTTTCTCCTTTTCAATTGTTCCAACATAGGGTTCTTTTAGCCCTCTGGACTTGCTCACAGTGAACTGTTTCATATTCATCATGTCACATCAAAGGGAAGATTATCAAAACTACAGAATATATTTTTAGTTCCTCAGCATTTTAAACAACCCTCTCTAATTTCCATAATTTGTTTTATATCATCATATAGTAAGACAATATTTGTAGTGATAAACTGTCCTTGCATAAACAGTTTTTGTGATTATAATAAACTCCTCAGCATTTTATCACTAATAAAATTGATTTCTTGCTTCCAGTACTCTGTGGGTAAAGCAATTCATGAAAGATCTCTAATGTCACTTTCCAATGTTTTAATTTAACCAGCTGTAAAATGGAGAGACTGAATTATGCCGTCTTGCAGGTTTGAAGATTATGTATGTCCAGTGGTCCATGAAAAATCTAAACAATGTTATTTGGTTCTTACTTTTTATTAAACATATACCTCACTTATATTGCTAAGTATTAAACCAAGAGAACAAGGATCTGTTTGCCTTACTGTGCAAAATCTTAGTTATAACTGCATCAAATTTAAACAGCTATAATTAATGCAAATACAACTTGAATGTTAATCAAATTTCTTTCTTATTCTGAAAAGGACTAAAAGGTTTGAGATCCTGATATACATCAGGACTGTTACCTTGCTGGTTAGACACAGAATGCTGCTTTCAAACTTATTTTCCCACCATTCCAGCAACAATTACCTGACAGAAAGATGAGAAATATCTGAAGTTTGAATGCTTGCAAACTAATTAACATCTAACATGGGAAACCCATTGATATTAACAGACTTATTTTCTTCAGACTGCTTTGCTATCAACCCCACAGTAGTCACCAGCAAGTATTTACTAAATCAGCTACCTTGCTAATACTATTGCTTATAGCTACAAGCAGTAAGCACAAAGGATCAGAAAACCAGAATATTTTTACAAGAGAAATGAAGACCAGGCAAACTCTATCAAGCAGTAGTAAAAAATTATGAAAAATCCCGTATTACTTTTGAGTGGTAGATGTTCAGAGGCGTACAAGTCATGTTCCAACAGCATCATCCACTTTAGATAGATCTTTATTTTTCCTAAACTCTCTTTTTGGAATAGTATCTATATTCCAATTCTAAGTTTTATTACAGCACTTTGCTCACCTGGTGTGCTAGATCTCTCCTGTCCATTACATTGTACCATTTTTTCACTTTGCCAGTTTTTCCCTGGAAGGCTTTGCACTGTAGTGTGTCTAACCTACAAATTTGATCTGTTGATTCAAAAAACTTTCTCTTCCCATATCTAGGGTAACAGTATTAATTGTGTTTCCATAACACAGACATTCAAGAATCATTAAAAACAAATAATAAATTAAAACCACCACATACAGAGAAAAATCGCTAAAGAGAAGCCAAGTTTCTTCCTGTCACATGAAGGTCTTAACCAGACTTTGTAGGTATGCTCACACTCTCTTTCCTGGCTCAGTTCATCTTGAATTGTTATTGCAGAGTGGAATAGACTGGCAAGCTACATGTCCCTGGGGCATGAAGACTGAGATTTGAATTACATTTTGAAAGAGGTATTTTTCACCCTCCGAGTTCTCTCATGCTACTGAAACTGTATAGAGAGGAAGAAGCAGAAACAATGTATCTGTTGCTCACCATTGTGGGAAAATGGTCCCATTTTGAATTTGTAAAGTAATTCTTCTGTCAACATATATTAAGCAATATTCAGAGCACACCTTGTAGGCTCGCAGCAGAAAAAGACACCTTTTGTGAATTCCAAGGGACTTTTAAGTGCAGGATAATCCCTGGGCTACTCAACTCTAGGAAAAATATAATAACTGAAAAAGTTGAAAATACTTGGAAACGTGTACCTAACAACAGCCACTTCAGTTACGTTTGAAGTTATGCTCCCAAGTTATTATGTGTTTAAGTGTTTTTTTGACAGTAGCATCGCAGAAGTGAAATGAACAGAATTAACTAATATTCCTCGGTTTTATAGGCTACGGTGACTCTCCAGTAGCAGTAAAATAACTCTGTGCTTCCTGGTGAGGATTTCAATAAAACATTTGATCAGCTCACCCTATTTTATCTTTAAAAAAATTACTGCATATCTAGATATCAAAAGTAAAAATGCAGAGGATAACAAAACCAGACATCACACACAGCACCACCATTACGAGGACAGAAAAATGCAGGCACGTAAGAGAAAGAATGATTTCATTAAGGGAATATCAGAATATCAGAAGGAGTATGTTAACAGGAAGATGAGTTACAGTGAGCCACTGCTGAACAACCTCTTCTGGTCTTCCTACATATGCAATATTTTTCATAAGTCTAATTTAAAATAATTGATAAGTATTTCCTTTCCTTTGAAGGAAAATTCCACTGCATATTGAAATTTTATTGTTTGAATATATGTTAATGAGGCTAAAAAGGGTAAGTCTCTTTTCAGTGCACATGAATACAGTAAGTGAGGCTTTCATCTGCAGAAATGACAATGTATATTGAAAACCAACCTTGTACTGCCAGGCCATTTAAAGAACTTTGATCTAAAGTCTGTTGCACCATGCACTCACAGTACTGCATCTGACACTACTTAAAGTAAGAATTTAATAAGTGTAGGAAAACCTTCTGAATTAAATGGGATAAGAAGTTTGTTCCCATTTTTTAGTTATAGAAATAGTTTATACACACTGTAAAATTAAACTATTAACTCTAATAAATGTATTTTATCAACTTGCACAGAATCCACTATTGCACTTTAAAACTGCTTAATAACCTTGTTCATAATGAACTGCAAACAACAACAAAAATATCCTCAACAGAAGATTACCAAGGCATTTGAAATGTATCACATAATGAAGTCTGCAATTGCTTTTGTATTCAAGTGTCTCAGGTGTGTCGAGATGATTTTGACTTAATTACCTCAGAAAAAAATATGTCATATAAAATATGCATAGGTTCTTGTTCAATAAACTGAAAAGGCTATCCTTTCTTCATGGTATCTCATGTTTTCCCCTTTAAGGTGTAAGTATTTAAAGCTACCAAAAAAACCCCACAACAACAACTGTTAAGTTTTAAGTTGTTGGGGCTTGTTTTATTTTTTGTTTTTGTTTTTTTTAAAAAAGGAATCTTACAGTTACTATTTTAACTTGAATAATCATTTGCTCTCAATGGTTACTGAAATCCTGGTTGATATAATAAAAGACCATGATATAGCTATCACCTCAGTTCATTATTTAATGTTTGATTAGAATTATATTATATGATAATTTGATGATGAAACCAAAGAGATATAAATATTTCTTATTAAATGGTCTTAAGTATCTCTGCAAGTGACCTAAATTGAAATGCTAGTCTATAAGGTGTACCCTTCACAACCATACACTAAAAAAAAGTATGATTTATAGTTGCCCCAGAGTTTAATAAAGCTTCTTTAAACAATTTTCTTATCTAATCTGCTAGTCAAACTAATGCTTTGGCAACAAGAACTACAAGATGGCTTATAGGAAGATTGTTTTCACAGAATCATTTGGGTTCGAAGAGACCTCTAAGTTCATCAAATTCAACCATCAACCTAACACCATCATTCCCACTAAACCATGTCTTGAAGTGCCACATGCACATGCTTCTTGAACACCTCCAGGGATGGTGACTCCACCACATCCCTGGGCAGCCTGTTTCAGTGTTTGACCACTCTTTCAGTAAAGAGTTTTTTCCTAATATCCAATCTAAACCTCCTCTGGTGCAACTTGAGGCCATTTTCTCTTGTCTTGTTACTAGTTACATGGAAGAAGAGACCAACACTTACCTCTCCGTAACCTTCTTTCTGGATTTTCCAGAATCATTTTGTTAATGGCAAAATAAAATTATTTTTTTAAAAATATCTAGTGTCAGATTTGTACCCATGTGTACCTGTCCTGTAATTCTGTGAATGTCACTAAATCTTTTTAGATTAAAATAATAGCTGTCATACTCTGACTCTGTGCTCTGAGTACTGTATGAATAGAATCTAAAATCTGCTTACATTCTGAATAAATTAATCTAACAAAAAAGTTAAAAATCTTTTGCCTATCATTATGAGGTTAAATTTAGTATTATGAAGCTCAGGAGAAAATGGGCAAAATTCAGTAAATTCTTGAAAGTGAAACTAATTTTCCAAGTTCTTTGAAGAACAGAGGGGATGTACTAACATCTCTTATAATATAGACTACCATCTCTCATAATATAATTACCTGTGTCTCTTTACTAAAGAGAATGCTTTGTTTTATTTAAGTTTGGCTTTTGCAACCACTTTATCATTTCTCATCATATCCATCAATCTGAAGTGAATTGTTTATTAGTGCAACACATTAATTCCTCTAGAATTTAAGACAGAATTGTTTACATCAAGTAAAAGGACAGTTCGTATCTCTTTAGACATGGCAACCAAAATAAAATTTTTGAATATTCTTGAAATGAGAACTGTATTTAATAGGATATTTTGGGTTCTTCGTGTCCTCTCAATTGCACCAATTATATAAGAAATAAACACTGCTCCTTCAAGTAAGATAAGGTGAACAAACTATGTAAAAGTTTCTGAGGGACTTCAAATTATCTAGTAAGACATTTGACAAACAAAATCATAGAATCATAGAATACCAGTTTGGAAGGGACCACAAGGATCATCTAGTCCAAACTCTCAAGTGAAAAGTATAGTTTAAATGAGTTAACTCAGCACCCTGTCAAGTTGACTCTTAAAACTGATCAGTGTAGGAGAATTTACCACTTCTCCTGGGAAATTGTTCCAGTGTCTGATTGATCTCATGGTAAAAAAATGTCTTCTGGAGCTCAGTCGGAATCTCTCCAGAAGCAACTTATGTCCATTATCTCTCATCTTATAACTATGTTTATTGTTCATTAATACTGACAAGCAAAATTATTTGGACTATACACAGGGAGATAGAGAATAATGGCCTAGATTTTCACATCATTGACTCTGACCTGTGTCCCTTAAGTGTTATAGTTGTGTGGTTTTTTTAAGAAACACTGCTATGGGGTATTTGAAAGCAAGTTTGTATCATTCAGGTATTTATGCCCTCAAAAAAGTAGCTAGTTTTCCATGCCCTGATGTCTTTCAATCCCAGACACCAGCAATAATAATACTGTTCTATAATAAGCTGTCAGGATCCAGTTACCTGCTATCAGGCAGTAGCAGAATGACTTACTATAAATTAAAACACAAATGATATCTAAATACCACATAAAACAAACCTCTTTGTATTTGCATCACTTGATCTTCAGGACACGGTGTCCCTGGCTGGATGAAAGCGCAGTCCTGGCTCTGCAGATCTGTTACGGTTAACTCCTGGTTATACCTGCATCTCTAACTTAGGAGCAAAATGCTTGTCATGGTAGAGATCTACCATGCTAATAATAATTTTACTGTACAAAGTACAGTAAAACAAATATCATATTATCAAAACTATCTTTTGTGGATAATCCACTCTTGGATTATCTCATCAGCCCACTGTATTACTGATATACTTTGACATGATTCAGGTCCTTGTCTCACAAGGACACAAACAGAAAGTTTGACCAAATCCCCAAGTATTATATAGTTCTTCTGTCTTTTAGATACCAAAGTTCTCAGGTTTTGCTTTATTACCAATTTTCTTCCCCATAGGGTCTCACTAGTAGAAACTCAAAGACCTCTCTTGATTTTCAGTTTTCACTAAGCAGCTCCTGCTAACAGCCTCTAAATGCCACATGAAAAGCTGGGTTATTTCCTTTACTCTAGAGACTACATCCTCCTTTTCAGGCTCGAACATTACTTAGCTCCAGCTGGCATTTACAAGGCACAGAGAGGTTTCTGTTCTATGGGCACAACTACAGAATAGACTTGTTATAGCTCAGGCCTCCTGGGACAGATCTCAACTTTCTTACTAAGCACTACTGGCTTTCAAGGTATGGAACTTTCCAAATTCTTCTAAGTCAAGGGAAACTCTTACCACGAGCCCCTCAGAATGTATAATATTACTGTAACTATTGCTCACCTCTAATAAATACAACTGTAACTAAAAAGATATACAGTTTCGTAACAATTTTTAATGAATAGATAGATCCCTTTGGAAATTACACACACACAGGCAAATCTATATATACATTTTCCAGGGGTTTTTCTTGGCTACTGTTTGTAGCCTTGGGAATATGCTGTGACATACAGGATGAAAACCCTTGAAATGAACCTCCCAGTACTTAGACACGACTTGTCCTGAATATGTTAACTGTATCTGGAGCTTATATTCTACACGTTCTAAGACTATGGAATGAAATTACACACCTTGGATTTCATTAATACAACTATGTTTGAGAAGTGGCTTAATAAGCATATGCTGAGTATAGTTACATTCCCATCAGGAAATGTAAAACACTATTTAAAACAGTGAAATTACCATAATTGAAAGAACACAGATGCTCTTTAATAATCTAGTAGATTGCACCCTCAATGGAAATGCCCATTAATTCTATTTTAAGATAGTGTGATTCACCTGTATGTCAGATAATTATCATTGAAAGCTAGGTAAGCAGTAAGGTTACATGCTCAGTTTGACAACTCCATCAGAGAATATGTAACATTTTCCAATTGACTGTAATATGCCTATTCACTTACTTCCCCCATATTGTGTAATTTATAAGCAGAAAAAAAAGCAAGAACATAAATTTCTCTTCCTCAAAAAAAAAAAGAAAATCACATTATGATGCTAATCTGAAAACTTGCATTAAGTAGTACAATAAAATATTATCTGCAATCCAAAGGAGGAGGTCATAACACCCATAACCTGATTTTCAAAATCCAAAAGTGACCAACATCAATAGCAATAAGTAAGTGTTGCTAAACTGCTGCAAGCTTGAGGAACATGAGAGCAGCATACAGCCATCAGCTTAAAAGCATAAAACATGACCAAGGATTGCCATCAAGATCTCCCATACTATTTTGTACAGGTTTACTATGTGACTCTTCAGCAGTCAAGATTCTTTAAGAGATCCTAACGCAACGTGATGTAGGCCTATGTTTCAACATAGTTTAAGCAATTACTAAATTGCTGCCAGAGGCATCATTTGACTTGTATTCCTTTTGCCCTGTGTAAGACTTCCATACCCATGCTACAAAAATGTTCAAGTAACTCCTTAGTTGTTGGTTTACAAAAGTTTTTGAAAACTCCTCAATCAAACTTCTGAAGTCATTGGGAAGAGTGGCTCAAACTCATAGGTTGGTACACTGAAACAACCAAGCATTTTTCAAATGTTAAATTTTTTTCTAACTTGCTTTTGCTTTTCTATATTTCCACCTTCCTGAAAGGAGTATCTTAAGCCTGCAAATACGTAGATATGTGCAAAACACTTAACAAACAATAAGTATTCAATACCACACACATACACTATTTGTTTTAATCTGTTAAAGCAAGTTAATTGTAAACACAGAAGAAACAGAAATTTCCTAGTTTTTTAGCAAATAATTTTTATACTTTTAAAATATATTTTAAAATATTATCTGTAGGTGTAAATGTACAAGCACCTGAACTTTAACATGTTCACAACTTAAAAGATAAAAATAGATAAAGCCAAAGATAAATGGGATAACCCCACTTATCAGGGAGAGTAAAACTCATTTATGTGCTATTTCAACAATGTTGGTGTATGTAGTACTGTAGTTACCAAACTTTGCCTTAAACACTTCTAGAGAAGCTGCTCAGGCTATCTCAAAACAGCCTCCTACATTCCCATATGCCAGTTCAACAACGGTGTGTTTAGAGGAGCTTATACTTTTCTCTGCCTAGATGACTGTTCCTTGCTGGTGTCCAAAGAAAAGAGAACAGGAATCAGACATTCAAATCTACTCCTACAGAGCATCTTCCCAGCCTCGTAATGAAGCCAGGATAAGTTGGAGATTATCCAGGAAATAAAAGCTTGTTTCACTGAGTTCTTGCTGTTTCTTACGCTCCCCTGCAAATGATACTGGCCTACAGCAATATAACAAAAGAACCACATACACTCAGAATGGAGTGAAAATAAGCTTTCTGCATAGCTCATTCTGATACAGAGCTGGGAAGCCAATCATGAAAAGCTTTGCTATACAAACTTAACGATATGAAATTAACAGAAATAGTGACAATTCTTTTAGGCCCAATCCTGCTTTGGTAAAGCAAATGTAAAATTTATGAGAGGATATTAGGAAGAAGCTGGAATACCTTCTGTTATTGTTACACATATTAAGGTATACTTGTTTAATTTTAAATTTCCTGATTTGTTAACAATGTTATCCCTTTATTAGTCTGGCTAATTTGCAAAGCAGCCACAAATGTGAAGCCACAGCTGGGCTCTCAAAGAAGAAATTCATATACAAGGAGCTGGTCTCCAAGAAAAAGAAATTCTTATGAAAAGGAATTTTGCAATAATTTTACCTTGCAGGCTCATTTAAAAACAAAACAAAACAAAGCAAAAACAACAACCAAAAAAACCCCACAAAAAAACAACAACAGAACACAAAACAAAACAAAAAACCCAAACCCAACCAACCAACCAACCAAAAACAACTAAAAAAAACCCCAAATGTTTTCTTTTCTTGACAAAAAGTATATTTCAAGAAACAGTACAAGACTCAGCAGAGATAAAACCACAGGCTTAATATCTGCAGGAGATATGAAACTCTGGCATCACTGGGTTAAGATTCCTTAGTAATGTCTGTAAATCAAAGTGAACCATGACAACACCAGTTACGTGTTTTTCCTTCTAAATGCATTGCCTCCTCTTCCAGCAGATTTCATCAATACTCAACAGAAATTCAGTCCTACAGACCTCTTTCTCCACTTGGTGAATATTTACCTTGTTGTCGCCGTTGTTGGAGTGGTACATCAAGCCAAGCTATACTGCCTGTACTAACCATTACTGTGCTTCAGCATACCAGGTTATATTTAGATAGGAACACTAATTTTCCTCATTTAAGTTTACTTTGTGAATTTAATATCTTTAAATATATATCTCAAGATAACATCATCTGTAGGAGCATAAGTAATGCTACTGAGATGGCAATGCTGACATAACTATAACTTGTGGTACAGCTGTGTATACGGGAAAATGTTTGAAATAGTTCCTCAGGTACTCCAGTAGGAGAAGGTACCTGCAATGCTGTTGTCAAGGCCTTGAAAGGACTGCGAAAGTGTACAAAAGCACGAGTAAAGGGGACAGCACACAAAACTAACAGTATAATACTCCTTTCTACTAGAGCAGATAAAGAAAGAAGTTTAAAAGGCTGACAAACATAAAACCCAGGTTTGGTGGCTAACAGTAATCTCGCCTATCTATCCTTCTTGCTTCCAAGGTATAAGAAGATAATTTTCATATAGGTCCATCTTTTCTCATGAAGTCCTCTTGATCAATGTCACACAAAACCATGCAACTCAGGTTCACACAATGTACTTTGAGTCAGTATGTTCACTAAAACAAGCAACAGGGAAATAATTTATTATATCCATCCAATTATTTGTTGGTATTACAGTTTTTGTGAAGGCTGCTAAGAAGCAGAAGAGCTCAATTTCAGAACTTCACTGTCTACTGTTCTTGAAACTTACAGTTTCAGGCTGTTTGTTTCAAGAAAAAGGTCAACATTTCTCATTTCCTCAGCTATAGAATGACTAAATCACAAGACAGTTGGGCAATCAAGTTCTTCCCATAAAATAGGAAGCTTACCTACTTTGGAAACATGAAGATCTGCTAAAATTCATGCAAGACAAAATAAATAGATTGTGCAAAAGCTACGCCAATGGATTTCTAGCACCCCAGGGTATATACTGTAACACAGTGTAGTTCTCTCAAATAAATGGTAGCTAATAGAATAAATGTGTTTAAAATGAGATTACTCATTTAGCAATTTTCTACTATGTGTTCATTTTTCACAAAGCAATTATTTGCAACTATAAAAAGGAGAATTACAGAAAAGTGGATTTAAATTGCACTGCATGGAACAAAATGCTAATTCACTGCTATAAACAAAACCAAGAACTGTAAATAAATTAGATTTTTCTGTTCTACCACTATTGTTACTTATGCTCTCACTCTATGTATGCAAGAGAAGACCAAGATGTCATGTGAAAACCCAATCTGTAAAGAAATACTGCCATGAAAAGATTAACTAAAATGTGGAGCATAACAAAGTGCTGATGATTCAAATAGAAACAGCAAGGCATGATGAGTGCTGTGTTATGTAAATTAGAAGGTTTGACAATGTTGAGAATCAAAATTAGTAAAATCTTGCATAAGCAGCAATATGAAAACATTTTACTCTGTGCTGCTTCAGACTATCTTCACATAACTTCAGACTATCAATAATGTTTTAGTATTATTAATTATATAAATTCAGTTGTGCTACTATGTATTCATGAATCACTGTGTTGCCCAACTGCCAAAGTCCTTAAAATCTTTTTAAACTGACATAGGAAAAGGTCATGAAAGGTATCTTCTTACTATAGTAATCATTCATGCAGGAATCATGAAAGACAAATTCAAAGAAGAGGGCAGTTGAAATGGAAAGAAGTTATGTTGAAAAGAAAATGAGTTATGACAGAGAGGTAGGAAAGCCTCCACTGAATAAATACTTGCATACAATTCTAGGCAGATGCTTAGACTAGGTTTTCCAGAGTTTCCCTCAAAATCAAGTTATGCACAGGCTGTATGGATATCAGATTTTTACTTAGTAAACAGATACAAGCATGCTATTAAAAATGTTAAGATTACTAGTAACATATATTGTAAAGTATTAAGAAAATTTAAAAACTGTTAATTCATATAGTTAGTCTTTGAAGATTGATCATCAAATTACACAAATAACCATTAGTCAACATACTGACAATAGGGTTTTTGAAGACTTATCCCATCCTTCCCATAAGGATTAGGCTCAGAGAAGGTTTAGGTCAGGTTCAAAGGAGAAGCCAGTAAGGGTGCCTTTGTGGTAGGAGATTGTTACAGATCACCCTTTAGGATAAGATATTATAAAAATTCTTCTTTAAGCAACTTAATAAAGTCTCTAGATCATAGACTTCCATTCTTAGGAGGGATTTTCTTCTTGCAATCTACTGGAATAGCAACACTTCTACAACCAAGAATTGAGCAGTTTTAGGGAGGTATAATGGATCACTCCTGGTACAAGTAATGGAGAATGCAGTTGCAGGTGATGCACAGCTGTATCTACTATTCAATAATAAGGAGGAACTGAACAGAGAGATGATAATCAATAACAGCTTTGGCTGTAGTGACCATGAAACAGAACTGTAAATAAGGAAAGCTGTAAATATCAATTCAAAGGCACTGATGGTGAGCTTTAGGAAAATCTAAATAATTTGTACTCCTAAGACCAATTTGTAAAATATTTGCTAGAAAGGCAGTGATAAAACTCTCAGGAAAATTGGCCAGAATTCCTTGGTAAGGAATTTGTGGTAAACTATTTAAAGAGAAAAGAAGAGAATGAAAAAGAGATAAAAAGATGAGGAAAATAATGTATCATGAAGGAAATTGATTAAATCTTGCTGAAGACATTGATACTACATATAAACATAAACACTACATGAATATGGAAACAAAATTCTATAATTAAAAGACAATCAGGTGCAGCAGCAAGCCAAGTGTATACTGCTTATATGGAGCATTCATTAAAACAGGAGTCAGGCAGTAGCTTTATATAGTACATGATAATTGCTCTGTGGATTTGCCAAGGACAAGAAAGGATTGGTGGAAGAAACATTAGGACAGGTATCAGAAGTTTGTGTTCTTGGAAATAAGAAACCTCAGGTTTCAGCATTCGTTCTTTATAAAAATGTGTTTCTTGTCTGTCTACTGGCTTCTTAGCAGATAAATCAGTATTTTCAAATCCTAGGAAAGCAAACTGTCTGTCAAGAGGGGAAAAATATAAGTAGGCTATCCAGGCTCATGATTTCTCTGCTCTGTTCTATGCATGACAAGTAAACAGGTCTTACTCATCTGGAACAGAGAGCAGCACACAGAATCACAGAATCACAGAACGTTAGGGATTGGAAGGGACCTCAAAAGATCATCTAGTCCAATCCCCCTGCCGGAGCAGGAACGCCTAGATGAGGTTGCACAGGAAGGCGTCCAGGCGGGTTTTGAATGTCTCCAGAGAAGGAGACTCCACAACCTCTCTGGCCAGCCTGTTCCACTGCTCTGTCACCCTCACTGAGAAGAAGTTTCTTCTCAAATTTAAGTGGAACCTCCTGTGTTCCAGCTTGTGCCCATTACCTCTTGTCCTATCATTGTTTGTCACCGAGAAGAGCCTGGCTCCATCCTCGTGACACTCACCCTTTAAATACTTATAAACATGAATGAGGTCTCCCCTCAGTCTCCTCTTCTGCAAACTAAAGAGCCCCAGCTCCCTCAGCCGCTCCTCATAAGGGAGATGCTCCACTCCCTTGATCATCTTTGTAGCCCTACGCTGGACTCTCTCCAGCAGTTCCCTGTCCTTCTTGAACTGAGGGGCCCAGAACTGGACACAATATTCCAGATGCCGTCTCACCAGGGCAGAGTAGAGGGGAAGGAGAACCTCTCTCGACCTACTCACCACCCCCCTCCTGATACACCCCAGAAGAAATGCATATGCACAGGTAAATGTAAAGTGAAGTGCAAGGGAAATGTGCATATGTCGTGGCTTAGGGCTGGGCCAGCCACT
>NW_010184739.1:0-372 GCF_000695765.1 Mesitornis unicolor | reverse complement strand
CCTGTCACTGTGATCTATGAGAGCAACAAGACACCCTCGGGCATCCCTGCATGATTCTTCGGATCCTTCTCAGGCTCCACAGCCACGTTAACCATCACTGGGGTCCAAGCCGAGGACGAGGCTGTCTATTACTGTGGTAGCGTGGACAGCAGCAGTAGTGCTGGTGCTGTGACACAGAGAGATGTGGAAGTGAGGTACAGAGGATATAAAAGTATAGAGTTTTTTTCTGCCCTTCTCCCCTGAGGCCAAGCAGAATTTTGACTGTGGGCCTTGGACAGATTTCTGTGCCCTCTGCAAAATAATGGCCATAAATGTCCACTGTTTAATGTCCTTAAGCATTGCAGGTCACACTGTACATGGGGACTGTTGTGC
>NW_010184738.1:97622-105647 GCF_000695765.1 Mesitornis unicolor | reverse complement strand
CTTTCGCTGTGGCTGGCCTGACTCCAGAAAGAGCCACAACTCCAGCTCCAGGCCAGATACGCAAAGTGCAAACAGTCTTAAACTCTGTCTGAGCAAGGGGCAGCAAAATCTCACCCCAACAAGGCAAGTGAGGTCCATCTCTCAGGTGGCCAGTCCAAACAGGAATCCTAGCTGACCAGACTGGGTTTTAGCTGAAAGATGTACCATGGCAGTGTGGAAAAACATGAGTAGTCCCTCGAGCAGATGGAAGCGCCAGGCGGAAAGGCTCAGGAGCACCAGTCAAGCTGAGGGTGGACTCGTGACACGAAACAACAAACAGGGTGTCTGGCGAGCCTGGTGTAACACCCTAGGCACATGTGAAGAAAGAATCACTCTAAATACAAGAATGGGATCAGATGAGTTTATTTCAATGGTTTATTGTAAGAAAGCTCCTTAGATTACGCAGATTAAAGCCTTCATGGAAACACTTCTGCTCAGCTTCCTGCACAAGGCACCACTTGGTCATGACTATGTGAAGCAGCAAACTTAGGAAAGGAGGTTTTATTGGTTTATTATTATTACAAGGTTACAGAGTTCATGTGTCTCTACATTGGTTTCCTCTTGCACTGGAAGAAAGTAAATTTCCACTTCAGAATCACCCACAAGTGAAGGGAAAGACTAGCAGAGAGGCAAGGGGCAGGCGCTTAGGGGAGCTTTTCCCCTCAGCCCCTGTGAAACACAGCTCAGGACTACCAGGCTAGAGAAAGTGAACAGCCAGGCTGCAGTAATTCCTACCTCTTCAGCTCCACAATGAAACTGAATAACCTGAATTATTCATCTGTGGGATCAGGGAAGGAGTTAAGGCATCACATGCCAGCCTTGTCCTTAGCACAATTCCTTCAGCCCAGTGGTGCAGAAGTCAGAAGATGAATGGCTGGTACTGAGGTTGCATGTAACGGCAGAAGTTCCCACAGTGTGTGCTTAAAGCTCTTCTGCAATCCCCTTGAGATCCTTCTTGGAAGGAGAAGCCCTTATCTGCCCACTGTGGTCTGCTTGGTGAAAAAGCTTTAAATTTTGTGACTACAATGTGCACAGTGAGTCTAAATAGATTGAATTCCACTGCTGCTTTCACCCTGTACCACCTCACCTTGCCCCAGTTTTTTCCCCTCCAAGCATTTCCTGCCTACTGACAGCTCAGCAGGGTTACATTCATGTCTCCCTGTATCCTCTCCAAGCCCCCTGCCTAAAGCAGGGCATCGAGCTTCCATCCATAGGTCATGTCCTGCCATAGCACCTGAGGAGTTATAAGGACAGGGAAGAGGAAACACACACTGGAGAAGCTTCTCTCACCTTGGCAGCTGTAGAAGGAGCTGATAGCAACTAGCTTGCATGAAATGTTTAGGTTTTAGAGAGCTGACAGGCTTGGAGCATGCTGGGCATGCTGGCTTATGACCACTGCTCCTCCTGGGTGGAGGTGGCCACAGCTAAACTGTGTGAAACACAGCTGAGAGGTCAGGGAGAGCTGAGTGAGAGGTCAGCTGGTGGGCAACTGGGAAACCACAGGCAGGAAAAAAAGACAGGAGGAGTGGTAGGCTTGGACCAGAACAACCAAAGAAAAAGTGATAAATGGAGGGGATAAATCCAAAGTTTCCTTTCACTTTCCTGTTCTTTAACTCTTGTAAATATGGGGTTTTACCATGCCTGTTGCTTAAAGAAAAATCTCCTTTCAAAATGAAAAGCCAAAAACCTTCAGTTTGCAACTATCCAGGGTAAAGGGTCTGGTGCTTTAAATTCCCACCCTGTTGTTCTTTGTCCAAACTGCTTATCAAATTCAACATGATTCTGGAAACCAGTCCAGCCACTCTGAAACTGGCTCTCAGTTAATTTACTTTGCCAGTATTAAAATTTTCTATTTCATTTACCTTTCCCTCTCTACCATTTATCTCACCCTTTTGTCCTGCTTTTCAGATATGCAGCCTCATGGGTCTGAGAGATTTGCCCTCCGCAGGTATCCCTCAGCAAGTAGAGCCCAGCATCAGTGATGTCTGTAGGTGCTCCATGGTCCAAACACTCTCTAATAGCACACGCATAATTATTTTGCAGGGTGCTACTGGCAACAGGAGTTGGCTTCAGTTATTAACTGTTCCTTTTAAAACTAGCAGCTCCAAAACCGTGAATCCTTACAGCAAATCCTGGGGAGGTTATGTAGTCCTCTGTGTCCTCCCAAGGCAGAATTTTTCTCCCACCGAGTGGACATGTAAAACTGCTGTCACGGGATGAAGTAACTGACGTTCATTTGAGGAAATACAGGAGTCATCTATCTAAAGCATCAAAGCAGCAATGAACACATCAAACTCACTGTGTCGCAGGTAATATTCCTGTTTCAATGTTTTTCCCCACGCCCTTCCAGCAATAATAGGGATAAAAATGACCTTAAATACATGTCAAAAAATGACATGTCTATCTGAGCTGTCTCTGTTTCTTGAACCATGAAGAAGTGGGTTTTGTATTCAAGTATTCAAGCTTCTGCCTGCGATCACAAGGGACATGAAAGGTTTGGAAGGTGTTAATGACAGCTGTGATACCACCTAACCCTGCTGGGGACAGGGCTCTGCACAGTGCCAGGCGCACCAGAAGAAGAACACGATGGTGGGAAGCCCTGTCACCCTCACATCATGCTGGCCCTGACTCCTTCTCGCTCAGCAAGGAGGATGATTTGGACATAGGAGCACAAGAAGAGCGAGAAATCCACCCGTGTCCTACAGCCGATTAAAAGGAGCCCTGCAATATGAGGGTAATTTTCATCATCAAGCAACAATCAAGTTTCCTTTCAAGCCACTTCCCTCCGAAAGAATAAGAAAAATTAAAAGGCCCAAATAGTTGTACATAGAAGCTGATGTCGCAAACATTCAACAAGAGCTTAAAAGCCCTTTCTTCACTGCAGATGTCATTCCAGAGACATTGTCTACCAGAAAACAAAAGAAAACAAAAAAACAGTGAAGCATTACATTTTAAAATATAAAAAATAGGGGGTTTTTGAGAGACAACCACTTTTTGAGTGTTTTCCAGGAATTCCATGACTTATACAGTCGCTGGAAATGGGTAGAAAATGATAACGTAATTATGGTTAATGATTTAGGTTGGGAGAGGGGTAAGCAATTAATTTTTATTATGTTTATCAATATCTTTGGTCACAATGTTATGTAGAAAATGCTTCTTTCATGACCCAGGAAATTGAAAAGCCATTTGTGGCAGCAAGTTTGAGTAACATAAGTAATTATATACTTGTACATGTTTTATGTTGCCACAATATTTTTATTTCCTAGCATGTGGCTTATGCGTTCTTGTAATTGTCTTATTAGGCCAGTTTGAGTTTCAAATAGCACCTATAATACAGTGTTTAAGATGTTTGCTTTGGAGGGAATTATGGGACACACAAACATATGGATTGCTTTATCATATATAGAAAGCATACAGCAAAAAGCTGGCTTTCATTATTCCATTAGCATGGATCTGGATACGCACTCAGTGTTGAGACTTGGTTATTCATATGTTTATGACATTTAAGACTGCTTTGCGTTATTGTGCGTGTACATTCACTCTGCTGGAAATACAACACATCTCTCCACCAAATATTCCTTCTTGTAAATACCGAAACCCAAGATAACTGAAATGAGGGTTTGTTAGTGGTGAAACAAATGTGCTTCCAACCAGCTGGTTTCCCCACCACCTCACCTCATCTCTCTGCCTCACATCTCTCCTCCATCCTGCTCTTCTGCACTGTGGTGGTGCTCTGTTGCTCTGACTGGATGGCTGAGACCTCTCTAAACAGCAAGAGATATCCAGCAAGACAGATGGCAAGGACAGAAGACGTTTTTGGAAGACCCCTGGCCTTCAGTAATGAAAATGCTCCAGCGCTGTGGGTAAGATTTTATTTGCTAGCATCTTCTCACATGCAAAGCAAACACGATGCTCTGGGTGCATGAAGAGGAGTAAGTGCTCCAGGAATTCTGCATGGGTGAGTCCAGCCTGGTGTGGGTGAGGATTACTCATTCCATTGATAGGGCACCTGATAGCAATGGAGAGCTGGTGGAGTTATGCCCGATACAGAAAACAAATAGTCTGACTTCAAACAAAAGCCATAAACTTTGCCATTATTCCCTCTAGTGGTTAATTCCAGAAGAAACTGAAAAAGTTTCTAAGCATTAAGCTTTGCCTCTCTTCTCAAACAAGGCAGACTCAGGCTTTCAGCACTGTAGGTCACGGTCCCAATCAGTGATGGTTCAAGTAGTGTCATTTACAGGATCACATTGCCCTAAGAAATCTTTTGGCTACTTCTAGTTTCCTGGTAATATCCAGGAATTGAATGCCATACATTTTATTACAACAGCCAGCCCAGAAAGATGCTTTCTGGGATTCTTCTGGGGAGCTATTGGATTTTGCAGAAAGAAGGCAATAAAACATCAGGTGAGAATTTATTTGATGTTGAACACACCTCCATAGGCAGATTAGAGCAAGAGTGTTGCTGCACATCAGCAGCCCAGGGGAAGCCTCCTGAGGCTGTGTGGCAAAGCACTGCACTGATCATCACACTTGCTGCTGGCAAATGCTTTCACCAGCCAAACCCCCTGCATCGTGAACCACTGTGCTTGAAGGGCTGCAGCTACCTCAGTTTCCCAGCATGACAGTGACAACAGCATACAGTCACCTCCAGTGATAGCACCTGACATCAGAGACTGCTCGCAGGGAGGCATTACAGGAGGTGGCCTCAGCATAAGCAAAGCAGCCAGGACAGAGCTGCTGAGCTCTGAAACTCTTCCTGGAGACACAATGACTACCCTCACCTGAGCTACTGACAGTACCCTTCCCAAAGCACTTCCACTCGCAGAAAATAGATACACTCGCTGTTGAGTATAATGACAACTGGTGTTTCCGAACATGGCCTGTGAACCAGTCTCCATGAATCTGAAGTTTTGAGAAACTGATATCTTTCAGTAACACTTGGGAAAAGCAAAATTAGATGTATCACGCACTTAATGGACCCAGATTTTGATTGCTCATCTTATGAACTATTCAGCAGATTTACTTGCAAATTCTCGGAAAGAACATCTTATGCCTGTAGGAACAATGCTGAATTTGCAGAGGATGTGCTGTGTTTCTCAGATTTCTCTAGAAGGCTCAGATCAAAATTTAAGGTGTAAAGTAAAACTCTCTCTCTGTGGAGCCCCAGCCAAGATCCCTATGACACTCATGTCACTGATGGTGCACAGTGATGGCAAGATGGTCTTTGCCCTACTTGAGGAAAATAACGCACTGACTGGGTACCCCGCCAGCACAAACCAATGGTCCTTGCTGGGATTTGTTCCTTTAGTTAGGCTAGGCTTCATTTTCACCCTGCCTGCTGCTCTCTGGTTGGATTTGGGAAGAATGTTTTTATTCCACAGCAGATCATTTCTGGTTACAGCATACCCCTTCAGAGCACTTCAATGTGCAGCTCTGCTTCCTCCAGTGCATTTGAATGTAAATGCCTTTCTGCAGGGTTTTAAAAAGCAAGATGAAGTGAGCTTTCTATCAGCGCTCCTTTGCAGCCCTGGGGAACCGTGTGGGACCATTTCTCCTGTGTAATTTCTAGCAATACCAGAGGTTGCGACCTCAGAAGAATCGTCTTCTTTCCTTACTTCTGTTGCCTTCATTGAAACAAAACTAAAAGCTTTAACCCCCTGTTATTCTGTGATTTCACACGCTTTGGCCCATACTGATTTATAACTCCGTAACTGCAATAAACATTTTTCCCACTGTATGACTCTATTGGCCTGATTCTCAGCTCCCACTTAGCTGTCCCAGTTTAACTATCAACGATAAATGCTTTGAAAACTGGCCCCAAATTCCCCTCTGCCTCCTGCCTCGAGGCCAGAGTTGTTCTATTCGATAAAATAAGAAAGGCACGATGTACAATTGGACTTGTACCTCTTTGCTGCGCCATTTGGACTAATTCTGAAATCACTTCGCACACAAAGTCAGTGAATAACAGACTTTCAGTTCACTTGCTGTTCCAGTAGATAATTAAGTACATTTCTTTAACATGATGTGGATCCACCTGATAAAAAATGTTTTCATTTTTTTTTAATGAGATGAAAATTAAAAATAAATAAAACATGCTGGGATTGACCCCAAACCACCTTTTGTTTCATTCCTGATATATTTTTAAGTATTTCTTTAGAAGCAAATGAATTTAAACATTGCCATAGAACATTCATAATGAAGGAACTAAAATGTTTTGCTCAGAAAATGCAAGAAGGAAATTATTTCGGTTTTTCGTGAAGGGAGGGACATCAGCAAAGCAATTCTGTAAATCTGACACCAATTCATATGTTTCAGTTACTCCGAGTCTACAATTGCCAGTGGAAAAAAAAAGAAAACAACTGTCTGAGAAGTTCACATAGCTTTATTTACACATCCATTCTGATGGCAATTTTACTCCCAGCTCCCCATTTGAGCTTCTGCTATTCAAAAGATCTTAGCCATGACAGAAGAAACAACGATCCTGAAGTTCACCACAGAGACCCACAGTCTTTGCTAGTCTGAAATCTGCCTCCCATTCATAATTTATCTTACCCTCAAGCCCACTAATTTGTAAACTGCAAAAACAAAGACAGTGCCCAAGGACTGTGCAAGAGACTCCAGCTCTCAGAGCGCTCAGGAGTTCACAGAGTCCCCTGAGATACCCTGTGAACTCGGCAGCACAAGTTTAATGTTGCCCAATAGTTTTTACAACTTACTTGCACGATCTTTTTTCAATGGCAATATAATAAATAATGTCAGTTTGGGATTTTTTTTCCTTGCCTTTTTTTCATTACAGCAGACATACAGAAAATCCATGATAAGCATCTGTTGTGGAGAAAAGTTAAGTACAATATGTATACACAGAACACATATTAGTTTTCCAAATTGTCTTAATGACGGGCTATAAGCATTTTTTTGGCCTGCCTGCAGGCATATTACTTTCGGCTGTGATCATGTCAGCTACCATTAACAGAGCTGGATCTGTATTTTTAATGGACAGCTAACATAAATGTAACTACAAGAGCTCTTTTTCTTTAGCGCTGATCGTAGGCTCCACCATATTTCACATGGTGTTGCATTACAAAAGAGTCACCTGTCTGACGGAGGTATAACGCAGATGTCTTATTTGCACTGAGGATCTTGTGGCATTATCTTAAGAGTGCTGGAGCAACATGAGGTTCTTACCCAAGCTGTAACTCAAGATGTTAAATGTTTGTACTCTGCCTCCTGAAAGTCTCTGTTCTGGTTTGGTTAGATCCATATCCTGTATTTCCATTGACTGAGTGCCAAGTAAATTGATGCAGCTGCTGTGCTCCTCGCTAAAAGTGGCTGCATTCCTGTACCACAGCAAATCACCTCTCAACCATGACAGAGTGCTGTTATGAAGCTTATGTAGGTAAAACTCTATAGGGTAACCAGATGAAATTTGGCAAAGTAGGAATTATCTGCAATGGACAGAGTTAATTATATAGTTAAGTATTTGGCCACAGCTGGAATTAAGCAGTTGGACAGACTCTAGATAAAGGGGAACTCCAGAAAATTATCGTAAACATTTTGTTCCAACAAAAGCATTTCATCAAAATTTCCGGCTCCCGAGCAAGCCTGAGCTGACTGAACAAAATGTCGATGCTGTTGATTCTTGAACAGAAGATGTGCTACAGGGAGCAGCACTAGAACTTCACAGAGTTAGAGGTGGAAGACAAGTGAAATGGGGAGGAGATGGATAGAGTCCACACAGTGAGGAAGCACTGGAAGTGAGTGGATACCACACAGCAAGAAGAGCGAGAGCAAATAAAGAAAATTAGTTATTTGAGGGAAAAGAAGACATGGAAACAAAGACATAGAAACAGGAGACAAATCAAAGCTGTTAAATGAATGAGTTATTCACTTGACAGGATTGGCTCTGGATTTCAGTTTAGCAAGGAATGTGTAGGTCTGCCTAAAGTACAGAGCACACACCTTTAAGTCCCACTAACTTCAGCA
>NW_010184738.1:53044-97591 GCF_000695765.1 Mesitornis unicolor | reverse complement strand
ACTGAAATGTAGGCATCCAGTTAAGTACCCTGTCAAGAAAAAGGCACCATGCACAGTCCTTGCCAATGGCAAATGCTTGATACCTGTCATGAATCCAGTATCAGACAAACAAGCCCAGTTAAAGCAAAAAAAATTGATATTCAACATTGCAGCAAGTTCTGATGAAAAGAGCCAAAGTTCATAGTTTACTAATGAACTTTGTAACTTTCAAAGACCTTTACAAACTATTGGTTAATTAAACTCCCATAATGCCACCACAGTATAGGTGATTATGTGATGTTTTGAGGCAAGGAGAGAAAAAAGAAAGTTTGGGTTAACCAATCCCACCCTGTGACCTCAGCTGGAGGCACCTTCCTTGCCTGCAGGGCCTGGATTAAGCTGACTTGAGCAAGGGCCCAAGTTCCCTTTTCCCACACTGAAGGGGAATCTGAAATATGTCAACAATATCCGAGGAAATCAGGAGACGAGAAATAAGAACAACTGGCAATCTGGAGGGGCTGCTTGCAGGAATGGGGCAGAAAGGACTGGGGGCTGCTGCTGATGTGCCCAGTGAACTGCTGAGCTTGGGTTGCTCCATCCCTTTTCTCTTTGCTAAAGGACACCCAAGAATTATTTCAGTAAAATCCAAAGAGTGCCAAATCCCAAGCCAACTTCTGTTCAGTGTCGGTGTGGTGGTATCCACAAGTACTTGTCAAACAGAGCTAAGTCACAGGGAAGAGCATCAGAGGCAAATTTAACTTTGTCTGTTCACAAATTACCTGGGAGAAAGTTGCAACTTTTAGTAGGGTAGTGGCAATTCCAGACAAATTGCCCTCCAGAAGCAGGACATGGTAATAACAGGCAAGGGTTGTTTCATCTGGACTCCTGTGCCATATGCAGAGTTCCCCCCAAAAATGAATTTCAAAATTGCTGTTGCTGATGGCAGTGTGTGAGGCAGAAAAAGCCCAGACCACCTCTGAAATACCAGGCTGAGCTGCCAGGGCTGGGGAGAAGTTTTTAGCAGACTTTTGAATCCTTTTATCCACTTTGGTGGCAGACTCAAATAAAAGGCTAAGTTAAGTGCCTGCCCTGGGTGTGAGACAGAGGTGGAGGAATGCATTTTCCAGCAGGTTAGAGAAACAGGCTTTAATGCAAAGATCTAGGTTCAGGCTCTATTGATGACCCTTGCAGGGGCATTAAATCGTACAGAAGGGGAGAAAAGCAGCAAACAAATTGTCTATGAGTGTTTGAATATAAAGCAGTGCCTTGATCGGTGAGGTAAATCATGTCTCCAAAATAGGGTGTCACCTTATTTTCTTGTAAGTATAGATAGTGCCTGCGGTGGCTGTTAGGGTGTGCAGGCTCAGTGCAGAGGTGTGAATGCTAGAGCAATGCCAAGAGCCAGCCGTGTCCCCGGGGCTTTGACTGGCATGGAGACAAGCACAGGGAAGAAATCGGCTCCCTCACACCCTCAAAGCTCTGAATGGGCTGAAAGGCAGCAGGAAATCTTGCCTGGTTCCTATGTTGGCAGGCTCTCCGGAAGGGAGAGGTGATGGGGGAGGCAGTGGCCACAGCACAAGGAGAGGAGCAGATACCAAGGACCACCTGGGAAAATGCTGCCCAGCATTTGGAAACCACACAGAGGCCAAAGACATGGGGCACCAAGAGGAGTGTAAGATGTGCAGATGTGCTGTAGTTTTTGAAAGGTGCTAACCCAGCTAAATAGCAGGCAATGTTCTGATCCCATCAGAGTGGAATGCTATTTTAACAGCATGCTTGGTACCCTGACAACTGGGATCTGCTACCAAGGTGGTCTGGGAGCAGGAGCTGACAGCCAGGGGTATGGGAGACCCAGCAAGGACATCAGGGCAAATAGCTTGACCCCGGTGGCAAATGCTAAGTGCAGCAAAGATCTGGCCTTAGCTGGAAGTACCTAAGGGGATTTTGGACTTCAAGTCAGTCTGGACCTGATGAAGCTCACTATTGTTACTGACAGTGGACATGTGAATTCTCAGTGAATTCTTGCCCCACCCCCTACTAAAATGGGCCAGTATCAACCCCAGGCTGAGGGGCAGGAGAGGGGATCCCCCCTTCTGGAAGGCCAGAGCTTGCCACGTTAGGATGAACAAACTTGGTTTTCATTCTTTCTTTGCCTCTGTAGGAGTTTTCCTGATCAAAGTAGGTGTGTAAATCCGTATCTGTCTGGCCCCTGTTGTAGGAACAACCCAAGGGACAAGGCCTGGAGGGAAGCCCAGATAGGTCCTGGAATCTCCATCCCTGATGATCTTCAGAACTTGTCTGCTTTAGCAAAAGGTTGGACTAGATGATCTCAAGAAGCCCCTTCCAGTCTAAATTCTTCTATGTCTCTAATAATCCCAATTCTGGCCAATATTAAATAAGTATCCTTACCTAAGCCAAGCCCAATGCTGGCTCACAATCTGGAGCACTAACGTTTCTTCTATAGCCTCAGATACTTGGGAAAAAAAAGCCTTGAACTCCTGGAAGGGTGGAGGAACCCAGCCAGAAGCTGTGGCACGCTGCTGCTCAGCCTTCCCTCCCCTCTTAAGCAGCTGCTAATGACTCACTCACCTCAGAAACACTGCCAAGAACCGTAGGAGCCATAGGGACTGGGGGAGAATTCCTTTCTCTTCTGTGTCAAATAATACTTATTGAATAACAATGGTACCAGCTCTGAATCACTGCTTCTGTCAGCAGTCAAGTGGTGCAGGAACAGAGCACAGCTTCCAACCCTACCTCCTTGGCACAATGCTGGTACTAAAGGACTCAGTGATTGAACCCCATTTGTCAAAAATCCATCCAGAGATTAAATCTAGAGCTGAGTGACAGTTTCATTTCAGACACCGAGCACATGAGAAACTTGGCTAGGTTGAGGTTTGAACAGAAGCAAAGCTGTCTCAACTGTGAAAAGAGGCCATATGTCAGAAGGCATTTTTCTTGGGCCTTGAACAGCAAAACGTTGTACGTGTGATGGTTTTTATGATAGGCCCGCACTACCAGCACAGGAAAACAATCATCTGCTTTTTCAAATGGCTCCAAGATAAATCACAAGTAGTGTACTACTATTGATTTATTTATATCTCAATGGAATATTTGAGCTCTAAATTACAGTTGAACAAACACAAACTGTGAAGAATTTTGCATTGTTTGGACTCGTCTACAGCAGGTCTTTCTCATGTTTTCATTTTAATGTAAATCAAACTGTGAAATGTATGGATGCAATTTATTTCCAGTTATGTTTATTGGACTTGGGAATGACTTATTAACCAGGGGCTTTACTCAAATTCTCATTTGATTTCCGTGGATTTGACTGCCCAGCCTCGGTGGAGCTTTCATGGCTTGAGCACTGCAGACCCTAAATCTGATATAAACGACAACAGTGGTTTTCTCACAGTGCCCTTGTGGAGTCCTGGAGTGAGACTCTAATGGAAAGAGTACATCCTGCAGAGCAGAGCACTCAGAAGAAAGGGCTGGTGTCTGGGTGAAATCCCTGCTTGGCTGCCAAGTCTTCCCTTGATTGCAGCAGGGCCAGGAGTTCAGTTTCTATGTGTAATTTAACTCTGTGGGGAGACTCCCCCTCCACAATATACTACAGATCTCCCCAGTGTCAAGGAAACGACTGCAAGGATTCAAGAGAAGATAGTCTTTATGCAATTTTGAAATAAGGGAAACAAAGCCTGATAATGCTAACCAAATCCAGATCAGCAAGGACACAAAAGGTCAGTTCCAAGATCTGATGATCTCTAAAAGCAGTTTTCAGCCAACGTAGCCCATGCTTTTTCATGTCATGGCTGAGGAGATCCTCTTTCTAAAATGGAACAGACAGAGCAGCAGAGGTGGAAAGGCAAGGAGGAGGCAGGTTTTTCAGTCCTCCTTTGATTTCACCAACTGAAAAATCCTGACTTACATCTGGACTGTAGCTGCCCTGATGACTCTTCTCCAGCTCAACACTTCCCTGAGTTCCCTATGGGCCTTGGGGAAGTCCAAGTGAAATCGTGGATATGATAAAGTCAGTTGTCACCGTACAACACTTCCCTTTGTGACCCTGAGGAAGTCTCTCATCACTGTGTACCTCAGTTTCTCCACAGAATATAATGCTTTCCTGTCTGACAGAGGTGTCATGAGGACAAATTCCTGGTGCTTAGGGTCCACTAGCTGTGACGCTGATAAGAGGCACAGGAAAGTCTGTGTGGGTCACTGGACACGTTCCATTCTTATGACACTTGAATCCAAAAGAGCGTTTAAATCAAAACACCACTGGTTAAACTCAACCCTTAGTGAATGGCAGCCTGTAAATTTCTTAGCCTAAATTATTAAGAGAACATTGCATACTTTATAAATGCACGTTTGAAAATACTCATGGGGTCAGGCTCTCCTTTTAGCCCCAACAACATAAAGTTGGAGTCACTGCCTGACTCCAAGGCAGTTACTCCAGATTTATTTCAGGGTAACTCTGAGCAGGATCCTGGGTTTTGTTTATGACTTTTCATTTGTATTTAGTGAAAACTTAATAAAAATCTTTTAAAACTGGAAAACACGGTTCCATAAACCCCACATATGGGATCTTTAAACTCGACCAACTTATGAACTTAACCCTGACTTTTCTTTGTCCTCTTGGCCTTTTCAGCAGCTAGCACTCTTCAGCCATGTCTATATTTACAGAGGCCAGAAAACCCGTAGACAGCCAACTCTTTCCTTTGCCTAAAACAATAACAGGAACGTATGACAAAATTGAACCACAATGTCCTGAAATGAAAAAACAAAAGTGCATAAAATAAGGCTAGACAGCTGAAAGAACCCAACTTAATGCCTGCAAAGTGGGCAGCCTACCCAGATTGGCTAGGACATGGCTTTAGATAACACTGGAACCTATTTAGAGGTAAACAACTAGCACCCTTTTTTTTAGAGTTTCTATTGCTGCAGTGGAAAAGTTACGTGTCCTAACCTAGATCAAAATCCTGCTTGTGACTGGTTCTATCCATGCTAGTGACGGTTATCTAGAGATTTTAAGGCATGCAATTTTATAATAGTATATTCCAAATTGCTGAAAGCTGGCCATGGATTTTTCCACAGTGATTTCCACATTAGATCCACGAACGTGTCGTTGATACAAAGTACATCTAATGCAAGGTATCTGGTTTTGATTCAAACACGTTGAAGAACAGAGAGTTCTAAAGTTACTACATAACCTAGCGATCTTTTGACAATCCTCCCTCTTAAAAATCATTGTGTTTCTGAACATCCCAGTGCAATTCCATTTATTTCAGTGAAGTTCTTCCTGTATAAGAAAAGAGAGAAACAGGCCAACAGAAAACTTTGAAGAATGGGAGGGTAGAAAGACTGTTTTAGATTCAGATCTGTGATAAGACCCTCTGGTTTAAACTCAGTAGATCTGGGCCACTTCATTTCTCCTGAGGATCTGCCTCCTTGCTTTTCTCCTGAGAAAAAAGAAAAGGTGTTGCAGGCTAAAATGTCAAAACTGCCTAAGAAAAATTTAATTAGTTGAGAAATGAGCAAACAGATCTCTCCAGAGGCTTTGAAAACCTTTACTTCAGCGTTTTCAGGAGCTGCAGAAGAGTGAAGAATGAAAGAAGTAATTAAGGGCCTGATCTACATCCCTGGAAGCCCAGTGGCAACACTTCCCAAGGGGTTCAACATTAGATTTAGAAATGAACAAGAATGAAATAATATGGAAAGGACTAATTGAAGATACTAGTTAACTGTACAGATGGCGTGCATTGAGGTATTCCTCAGTCAGCACCAATGGAAAAGCATTGACACACTCTACAGGGATACCAGCCCCAAAAGCACCAGAAGCCACAGGAGAGCAGCTCCATGCTTGAACACCAGGAGCTGCTCCCCCTGTGAATGCTCATAGGGATGCCCCAGGCTCACCTCAGTGCTCCTGGGCAGGCTTGATCTCTGCAGCCTCCCAGACCACCGTGACCCCTGCCCAGGGCTGGCAGCATTTCTAGTGCTGTTTGGGGATGCTCCAAGTAGCACAGACTGCCCAGTGAAACTGCACACTCTTTGCGAGCTGCAGTTGAAGGTCAGGCAAATAGCAAAATACAACTTCTCAATGTCACAGACAGGAGAGTCTGTGCAGAAAACCAAGGTCTTGATCTCTCTGGGTGATGTAGGCAAGTGCATTCCAAACTCCTGTGTACCTTGTTGCAAGCTCCTTGGGGACCAGCCTGCTGCTTAGTCCTTCTCAAGAGAAGGTCTGACACATGAGATCCTCATCTACTTTAGCACCACACAAGGCTATACTAAATGGCTGGAGAACTACCTATCTCAGAAAGCAGCTAATAACAGAGAAACACCAATCTAGGGTATGGGAGGGTGTGGTGAGCCCAGCTGGGTCACTGACACTGACCTATACATTACTAAGCACTTTCCTTAATGATCTGGATATGAAGACATGAAAAGCTGGACCAGTTGTTAAGGTAGGTCTGTTTAAGCAAAATAGAACTGGCTAGAGACCAACAAGATGCCTAGGAAAATGTAATTATTTGAGAAATGAGTGCCAGGACCTGAGACCTTGGATATCTTGGACTTTTTTCATAGACTGGAGGAAGGCAGGCAAGCAGAGCAATAGAAAAGGCAATAGGAAAGCAGAGACTTTAGTGACCAATGATACAGCTAGAGCAGATGAGCTCAGCTTAGCCCTAAGCATGTTCCTCTGGCAAAAACAGCAAATACCATGGCTCAAGGTGCAACTGGAGGAGACGTGAGGCAGGAGAGAGATTTCCCCAGTGTCTGTAATAGTCACATGCTGGGTCACCGCTGTCAGTTTGGGTGTTTTTCAGAGAATTATGCTGGATGTTTGGGAAGCAAGCAGAAAGGAATCACTAAAATGATTTAAGAGCTGGATAATACATTGTCCAGCACAGGTCTTGAGAGATGTTACCTGAAGGGGAAGTCCACAGGCTGCATCCCCCACCATTTCATAAGCAAATATTCTCCTGTAACAAAAGCATCTAAAGAGCTCCACAAACTCAGCTTCTCAGAAAAAATATTTAGTGGTGATTTGATTTTGGTGTCTAAGTATCCTCACAAGGAGGGTATGTCAGTCACTAACAGATTCTTTTAATCTAGAATGGAAAACAGTAACACGAACCAATAGCTGGCACATCAAAGCCACACAAATTCCAGTTAGAAATGTAGCCATATATTTTTTTTAAAATCCATGTCTGTCATAAGATGTAGAAGCAAATAACCTAAGAAATTGGAGGATGTCTTTTATCTCTTGAAGTACTCAGATCACAGCTGAAGCCCACCTTGGAAGAGACATCTTTGGATAACGCACATTACTGAACTCTGTCCAGGAGTAACTTTGCAAAATGAAGTGGCCTGTGATGTACAAGAAATGAGACTTGATGACTCCCTTGCAGGTCCGGCAGTGTTGCAGTAACACCAGTGAGCTAAAGGCAACTGCTTTTTACAGCCTTTGACACGCAAGAGCAGGCAGCCAAGCATCCCCACACCGTCCAGCAGGTGGGGTCAGGAGTTTCCCAGAAGGATAACTATCCCAATGCTATCATAAAGCTCCTCTCCTAAGCCTTCTGTAAAGTCGGTTTGGAGCTACAGTAGACTGACTTCGAAAAACAAATAATTGCTTCTCCAGCCTACAGTCTGTGGTCTGGTTTTGAATCAATCAGTGCAGCACACAGGTGGTGGAGGGAAGCATTCTAGCCCACGGCAGGAGGACTCCGCGAGTGCAGCCAAAATAAGCTTTTATGTCCCAGATAACATCTGTGGGAATGGACAGGTCTTTCACTGTGTGGAACATACACATTTTATACAAAGGGATCTCTAAACACTTTAATATTCATTATTTTTATAACAGGCTAGATTCTGCAAGGGGGAGGGAATGTGTTTTCACACCTTGAGAACATTACTCCTTTACATTACATGAGTATCTTAATGACTCATTTATTTTCTCTTATCTAGATGATCAGAAAAAAAGAATAGGGATGCGTTTATTTAGCAGTAATTTCTTATTACTCTTCTAGGGAACCAAAGAATAACATTTCTTACTCATGTTGATTTTGTAAGATCCTCCACGTATGCTATTTTTTTGAGGATTTTTTTGTTTTCCTAAACAGTGGTTCATGGACATCTAATCTTCAGCTGAATAGGTAACAATCTTCCAGAACTGCTGGGTGACATGGTCCAGACCTTAAGCCTTACATAACTCGGGCTGCATTGTCAATTAAATATATATAGTTGCGATTCCTTTTGTACATGCAAATTAGGAATATAATGAAAACATTTCCAATTATGAGGCTGAAATGCCATTTTTACAGATGGCTTTTTCTGCCAGCGGGCAATTTGTTCTTCTCATATAAACATTAGGAAAGTTTAAGCATCTGCTCCTAATTAGTTCCCTTGCACAAGTTACTGATGCATATAACTCACACTTCTCCATGCTCATTGCTGAGATCTCAGATGATTAGTTTGTTTGCACACTGCTCCTTGGAATTAGGCAAAGCCGAAGAGCTGGAATCACAGCTGTTCTCTCTACACCAGAAAAAAAACCCCTTAATTTTATTGCAATGATGAACATTGCCAAGATCATATGACCCTGAGAAGCTAACACAAGTTAATTGGGCCCCAGTTGACCCTAATGTTACCACATGAATTTGGGGAAAATCTGGCCAGTATTTTATTAATTTGTTTACAGAACATGTTGTTTGAATGATTTTTCTATGCTAAAGTTGGTCTTCTTACCCAGGAAATCACTTGTGCATTTTATCCCTCAGTCATCGTGGCTTCCTAAGCAGAGCTTGGACAAAGCCATGGTACCTCTTTCAGAGTACATTAAGCTCTAACCCTACTCTGCCCTCTAACACCGGAGCTTTGGGCTCAGAGCAAATTAGGTTGTGGTTCTGGCCATGGTATAAAACTCTGTCACACTCAAGTGACAGGGAGAATCAGCAGAGCCATCCAGTGACTCTTCCTCTACAGCTGATTAAAGCACTGTTTGGTTTACACCTTTCCAGAAACCCTCAAACTCATCTTTAATGTCTTTAACGATGTTATCAAAGCTTTACGAATTCCTTAAAAGCTTCCAGAAATGTTAGCTCTGGAAAGAATTTTCCTCAAGCTTTTTATTCAAGCAAAAAATAAGATAAACTATTAGACTGATTTGCAGAGACATAAAACACAGAGTCTCAAGCCTCCCTATATTTTAGTATCTGACAGAAATATCTCATATGCCTTGTACCAATATGGATCCAGTTAACAGAAGTGTGGCAAAGCTCAAAAACCATTCATCAGCAACATATTCAAACTTCATTAACTTAAGAGGCAAACCAAAAGCTTTCCTATGCCTTGCATAGTATCTTTTGACTTTATTATTCATAAAGTTGCACTAAGGAGAGCATTATAAGAAGCTCAGTCTTTTTGTGACCCTTCAGGTTTCAGCATCAATTAAAGTAGCCACTTTTGCATGCATTAAAAAAAAATAAGCTTACATTCTAATCCCTCAACAGCAAGAAATTACATTTTAAAGTAAAAGAGACTTTTAATTACACATATCTCAGGGACCATTTCTTTGCAGTAGTCAAAACACTTTCCAAAATTAAGCATCATTAACCTCATTTTTATAACAGGCAATGGACCCCAAAAGTGGAAGGATGGAAGATACTTACCCAATACCACCCAGCATATCATTATTGAACCCCAGCTATTGTGAGCCCACTTCAGTACTCTCTTCAGAGAAAACACTGCTCTTTCCAAGAATGCATAATCATCCATAGCTTAAGGTTGTTTCCAAAGAAGGATGTTTTCTTAATCTTACAAAAATACTTGAATGCAGATAAAACTAGGTATGCTGCAAAAACAAAACCACCAGAATCAGTGAAACCAACTTCCCTCAGATTTGTGTCTCATGGATGAGTGACTGATATCTAAAATTTTATTGCAATTCAGACATCTGTAAGGGTTTTTCCCCATATGGATTCTGTCATTTCTAATAACGTGCACGCTCATTCTAATCTTTTTTCTACTGTCAGGTCTTCCCAACATCATTTTCTCCTACCTGGCCATCTGCTTTTAGAAGCTTACTTGTCTTAGACATCTTCACTCCTCTGACAAATCTGGTGGAAGTCAGCCAATGAATTCAAAACATGTCAGGGACACACACAGACATACACACGTACAAACAGCCCTCTTTTCTGCAAGAAATCAGGGCTCATTTCCCTAGAGTCAGCTGAAAAATCTGAACAAAATATACACAAATAAATTTGCCTTCTACAATCGTGAGATCACTGCAATAATAAGCTGCAAATTGGAGTCACTGATATTTCAGTTTAAAAGACTGTAATATCCTCCAAGCATTACCAGCATCTAGTCTTGTGTTCATTGACACATCTGCTTAATACTGATGTGAATTCCACCGACATCACAGTAGTCAGATATAATACACAACACAAAATCAGCCCTATTTGCTTTAATTAATCGAGACGGTAGGACACTGATTGCAGTGTGTAGAGATCTACTAAATATTTGGAATAGGAAAGAAAATGTACTATTCTTGTTCCTCAGTAGACCAGGGCAAAGACCACCGAGTTTGTTATTCAAGGGTCTAAATGGTCTTGTGCTATTTGTTTTCGCAGCAGTGACTTTCACCCTTTGTGTGCGGTCAAGTCTGCCTGGTGCGGCGTTATGAAAAGGAGAAGTGGTTCTGATAGAAACGTGGTTCTACAGCAGCTTTGTAAATGTTTTTAACTGTGAAATCCAAGGAGCCACCCTGCAAACACCCTCACAAGGTGCCAGAATTTCAAAGTTCATATTCATCTTTGCGCTATCTGGCAAATAAAAGTGTGGGGATGTGATTTGGACTCTGTTTATCAGAGATTAGTGGAAGTTTCTGTTACAGGAGTTTTATTTGAAAACACCGATTAACTGAGCACAAAATACTTTGTATGAAGCTTAGAGACTTTTGCCCACACATGCATTCTTGATGCATCTGGAGCCAGAGATGTCCACAACTGCTCAGTGAAATTGGTTCTTTTACCAATTTCACTGCTAGATTGTCAGCAAAAAACAACAGAAGCTGTCAGTTTTGGTGAGCAGATACAGTGTTAGCAATTCTCCAGATCACTGGAAATATCTCTGAATTCAGGGTTTCGTTTCATTCAGACGGAAACAAACTTTAAAAATACATAAACATTTTGGAAAACTGAAAATCCAGGTTTTGTTCAGCTCTAGTGCCCACTTACACCATGGGCTGGCCAACTCTTATCTTAAAAGGGTCTCAGCAGAGGCAACATCAGTGTACCCATTTACATCTTTCAGAGAAAATAAAACATCTGCTGCTGCAAGCTGCTATTCTGCAGCCAAGAAATCTCCCCACTCCTTCCTTGCTTTTCACACAGTGCTTACTCAGGCAAAGGTCCCACTGACTTCAGTGGGTGACTGGTACACAAGTAGGAACTTCAAGATTTGCCCGACATGTGTTTTGTAAGTAAATGCTAAGGGAAAGGCAATTTGATCTCATTTCAAAGCCTGTAAGTACACAATATAGCATAATCACTAAAAAATCTAAGACAGAATTTCATCAAGCAAAACAAACACTGTTCAGAAACTCAGCTGGAGACAGCCAGTCTTGAGCCTACAGTAACTGCAACGTTGAGAATAGGAGCAAATTCCCTGAAGATGCTCCATACAGTAGCAAACCATCTGTCTAAACACTTGCAGTAAAGGCTCATGTTTGAAAACCCTGGATCTCGCCAAGGCCTTTGCCATTGGCTTTGGAAGTGTAATGACATGGGATATTCACAGATGTTCTTTCTGAATGTCCCCCACTCCCTGTAAGCAGATGGATCTTGGAGACTGCAAAATGAACTACCAAGAAAGATAGCAAAACCTTTTTTCACCTCCTGTTGCCTTTCTCTACAGCAGGGACTGAGGCTTCAAAAATCAATTAGCATTCTTCTGCTGGTGGGCAATAGTAAGGAAAATGTTTCCTTCAAAGATTGACCATAGATTAAACTGACCCTCACATAGAATTTCATTAAGGTACCCTTACATATGGCCCTGGACCACCAACCATATCCCTCTGAACAAACATCTGTGATTCACAGCAACTCCAGAGAATATTTTGTAATGTATCTTGGGAAAATGATGACAGCTGTTGAGACCTAGCAAAGACTGAGTCCTAGATTTTTGCAGAACAAGTACAATTCGTCACTAATATATCTGAAAACTCCAGCCACAGCAGGGTCTTTAGTGAATGACACTAGTTTGTAAAGCAGAAAATATTTCATATTATAGTATAAAAGCAATGACATTTGAAGTTAAGGGTCAGCTGCCAGTTCTCTTGTGAGCTTTAGTTTTCAAGGCTTTAGAACTTGAATAACTACACACAACATCATGTTGACAGTCTCAGTGATTTTTCAAACAATGGATTAACTTTAAGCTGATTTCAACACTTACCATAAGGTTTAATGGGAATTTTGGGAACTGTGACAAGAAAGCTCACTGAGAGGCATACATACGGCTTGTCCCCGTACTCAGCACAGAGTCTTCAACATCAGAGAAGGCTTCCTCTTCACTACTGGGCTTCACTCCAGCAAAAAAAAAGCTAAGAGCATGTTCCTGTGTAACCTCATCTGGGTGTTCCTGCTCCGGGAGGGGGATTGGACTGGATGAGCTTTTGAGGTCCCTTCCAATCCCTAACGTTCTGTGATTCTGTGATTCTGTGATTCACCCCTACAGATACACCCCTACAGCAGACAGATGATGATTGACACTATGGGGAATTCATGCTGCGGAAAATTTAAACAGGATATTTCATTTGCAGTTGGCTTTCTTCTCAGCATCCAGCTGATGGAGCTTTTTGATTTTTTTTGATGCTGGGTTTTCAAGCCCCACTTGCCTGCACCTGCCTGTGCAGGCTTTCCTTGGTGGCTGGACTACATGACCCATGCTGCATTGTGTTCTCCCTGTAGCTCAGCTGCCACACGATGCTAATTTTCGAACTGCTCCACTCAACAATTTGCTCCATCAACAAAACAAAGCTGTTGACAAATGTGGAGGCTTTCGCTCAAGGAGAAATTCCAAACAGATTTTTGCACTTCATCCCAGGCATGTGAGGAAGAGAATGAGGGGCTCTGCCATGGGGCTACCTCCCCTTGTCATCTGGCTACTGTGAAGCTAAACCTGCCCTGAAAGACTCACCTCAACCTCTACTTGCTGCAGTATAGTTGTTCAGTTTGGGTCTAGCCATATGGCACCTATATATCAGTAATTGGTGGAGATAAATGTTCCAAGCACCAGCATCTGTGTTTCATAAAGAAACATAAGGATCTGATAGAGTCAGCCTGTGGGACCTCCCAGAGAACTGACAAGAACCATCTCAGCTCCCCATGGGCTTTTAGATAACTGCAGTGCAGTGTTTTCCCCACCTTGACAACAGGGAGCTGCATAGCTGCTTTATGGCCCTTCTTGATGCAGTATCTCTCTGTCTCTCAGTTTTTATTGAATATTTCTTCAAAATGCTGCTTTGAGGCAGTAAGTCTTAAGTGCCCATTCACACAGCAGAACAGCAAGGCCCACGTCTGATGAAGAGAAAGCATCAGAAGCCAAATAAGGTGCATCCACACGACATCTCTCGCTTAGTTGTCTGAGGCAGCACTAGTCTGGGACCTTCTAGCATGGAGTATCAGCCACATCAGTGCATATGCCATATAGTGTCCATAGGAAGGCTGGAAGGTATCTGACAGATGGTGGGCATCTTGCTGAAGACACAACGGCCTCCTCTAAAGGATAACCTGGAACTTCTTCCTAGCTTTAGTCAGGAGCTCACTTAAACCTTCTTCCAGATCCTTTGGACACTACGACAGTTTGGGTTCAAATTTCTGCCTAAAATCTAAGGCAAAGAGTCATTTGAGCATGCTGTCTAGGAAGGTGGATAGCAGAGCAGAGATCGGGACCCAGGATTCTCCCCTGTAACTGGTCTTACTCCCTACATCTTGCTTTACTCTTACCAGTCTTTTTCGCCTATATTTGTTTTTCTGGTCACACACACACATACACACACACAAAGCTAAAAAAGGAAAAAGCAGGAAAAGCAAGGAAAACAAAAATTTCGAACTACATTATTTCTAGAAAATGTTAACTGAAGAATTTTAAAAGATTAAAAAACAGTAAAATATTGAAAAAATAATATCAGTACTCTAATATTTTTATTACAGCAACCTTTGGGATTAAAAAAGAAAAGTGAGAAAGAGAACTGTGACCAGCTCACACCAAGAGCCTTTAAACATTTCTTATGACAACGATTACAGCACAATTATGAGGTGGCCATTCCACATGCAATCAAACCAACTGACTCCTTGTGTTCTTAATAATAAAAAAGAGGTGCTGCTACGCTAGTGTAATATTCCTGATGAGAGTGCTGAGATAAGTTTTCTTTCAGTCAGGTTTTTTCAGCTATGCTTGCCTCTTCTACAGCAAACCGCATGATCTGCTTTATGTCTGCAACAGAAAACATGGTTATAAAAAAACTCTTCTTTACCCTTGTTTTTATTTAACATAATATGAGAATCAGTAGCATGGAAAAGGAGGAACGAGGTTCCATGCCAGGAGCCTTGGAACATAAAACCTTGCTGTGGGTCGATAATATCTCACTGATTCTTACCAGTCTCCAAGACTCTGTCCACGACCCTTCTGCAAAATAAACTTTATGAAATCAAAACTTGCACCCTTCT
Organism: Mesitornis unicolor; assembly: GCF_000695765.1. NCBI lineage: Eukaryota > Metazoa > Chordata > Aves > Mesitornithiformes > Mesitornithidae > Mesitornis > Mesitornis unicolor. The sequence continues at coordinate 82,874 of NW_010184738.1, read as the reverse complement.
CAGAAGTCCAGTCCCTTCCTGTGGTGAACACTGCTTTTGCTATAACCAAAGGAATTCTATATTTAGGGACAGCACTTGTTCTTGACCTCCAGAGGATTGTTTCCATTGACACATGCTGAAAAGAAAAGGGATAAAAATCCCCTTTGGGATTTCAGTTTAGATCCTACAATTCTAATATGAAATTTAAACTGCCCCAAGCTGCTAGTGTTATAATACCGCCTGCTAAGTATAAAGCAGAAAGGGAAAAGTCCAGAAGACAATACTTCATTAGATGGAAATTCTTTGAATCCCAAAGCCATATGGGACATTAAAAGCTTTTCCTAAATCCCTTTCAGATCAATGGAATTCAACTGATGTACAAAACTGATATTTGGAAGAAGAAGAAAATTCTGATTTTCTGCATTTCTGGGAGCTGGGAGCTGACTGAGATTCATCTGTAACTGGAAAAATAGCTTTTATTTTAGAACAAATATAAGGGTCAGAAGACAAAAATCTCTTTTAATCGTTTAATCAGCAGCTTTCTCAGTGAATTAGGCTGTGTGCCCTCCTCCAGTTCAGGGAGATCAACGCTTCTCAGTTATAAAAGATCCTTTAAGACCTTTTGCAAATCCTGCATTTTATGAGTAAAATTTCACTAATAGCTCTAGCTTGTGAACATTCGTACAATAGCTCATTATGGGCAGCCCTGCTCATAGTCATCTTGAAAGTCTTGTGCTTTCTCTCTTCTGAAGAACAGTAGCTGCAGTGACTCCATTAAAATTCTCTAACTGGAAACAACTTACCAGGTGTAAGGCACAGATTCATTTGCTGACGTACACAGGAGGTAGTTCATACGCAAATGAATTTGCATAGTCAATCCACTATGAGAAATTAACCAATCTAGAAAGATGATGGTCGTGGTCCTGGAAAAGTCATGGGCAAAAAAAGTTTCCTACCACCACTTCTGCTAGGTTGGAAAAGGATGTGATCCCAAGCTCCCAGATCAATGGTTGTTCTATAAAGGACCTAGCTCTGTTTTAGGGATTTCTCAAAAATCAAATGTGAAAAAAACCCCAATATTTTGTCCCATAGGATGCTCAAAGCTTGTGTGTTTTTATGTAACAACAACTTTTCACAGGGCCCGCAAACTGTCTGTTTTCCACTCAGACAACAGAAGCCAGGATGTGATAAAATACCATAGGAACATACGAACTTCCCTGCCAATGCGAGTGACCCACTCTTTACCACAAAAGGCATTAAAATTGCACGACATTTTAATGAAACTTTCAGATCACCTTTGGGGAGTGTGCTGCAATTTTTACTTCTATTTAGCTGGAACGGCTCACTCAGAGGAATAGCAAGCTGTGCTTCTTGGCCTCCTTCCATCCAAGGTTATGAATCAGAGCTGTGTTAACGAACCCAGAGAAATCTCCTTCATGCTGAGCACAGCAGAAGACCAACCAACATTTAATTGTCCTTGCTATTATTTCCCTCTTCTAGGCTTAAGGTAGAGGCTTCAAGCCCTGGGTGGCATGGCTATTCCCACGACACATTCCCTGTTGCACAGAACCCATGTCCAGCACAAAAGCAGAATGGAGCACGACCAAGAAGTGTGAAGAAAGATCTCTGCTTGCCATCACCCTGACTTTTCAATGTGCCGCAGAGAGATGTTATTCATCCATTCTATTGCATCCTGTGGGTTTGCGTACACCTACCATAGTTGTACCATCTGGTAATGATTTTCTGCAAACAGCAACATCATATGTTCTTGCCGTGTGTTTGTATGAACTACATGGCTCTTGCTGCTCCCTGTTCAGGAAATACCTTCTCTTTAGTAAGATCAGCGGGCCAAACCTTGATGTTGACTTTCAGCTCTTTTTCATTGTGCAGAACGCCAACTGGTCATAGTAGGCTTCTGCCTCAGCCAAGGTGAAGTAAAATACAATCACTAGACCTTCTCAAGATACATAATAAAGGGCTCTTATTTCATGTCAAGCTTCTTTCTGGCAGCTTTTCCTCAAATATGAAAGGATGATATGCAAATAACTACATGAATGAAATGTTCCCTGTGCAAAACTGGGCATTTCAGTGAATTGCAAAACCCCAACGTCAAGTATCCAACTTAGTTTCCCATCACATCAGGCTGGGCACTGAGTGAGCTGGAAGCACTGTGGCTGTCTAAAGCTTTCATTCTGCTCTGATCACCTCTGATACGAAAACAGCGTTCACATTCCAATAGCACAGCTGGCAATACAGCAAGTGAGGCTGAGGAGAGACAGGCACACAAAACCCACTTCCACGCCATAGGGGCAGAGGGCAATTGTGAGGAGCAGCGAGCAGAATGATGCATGTTCAGGCAACTAGAGGTAATTAACCCTTGGCTAGTCTAACGAAGGACCTGGTGAGTCTTCTGTCTCGTGAAGACTTTGAATCAACACGATATCTCTGCTTTTATAAAAACGTACTTTGCCCCTGCCACAACTCAGACCTCACAGATGAATCACAGGGTATCCCAGATTTATGCTACAGAGAGTCCACCCAGACAACCCTAAAAATCCCTATGGCCTTAAACACAATGAATCAGGCCTTGTTTAACCTACACCTATGTTATTTCCACAGCCAAAGCCAAAACGCTTGCACAGCTCCGACCCATTTGAACAGAGTTGTGCCTGCATGCATCATGGGCCTGCATCCCATCTCCACAGAATATCTGCTGGTTTTTTAACTTTTCCCAAACTTCTGAAAAACTTCCAGGTGCCATGAAGCTTCACTTCTTCCAATGGAATCAGTGACTAAAGAATTCTGGCCAGAATCTCTCTATTAAACACCCAGGGCTCTTGATTGTGCTGACTCATTTACACCCAAGAGTTTATTTTAACATGGGATTTTTTTTGCCTCCTCCAATTTCTTCTTTTTTTTGAACAGAATTTCTAAAAATGCAAGAAAGTCTTTGCTGATATTTGGTTGCTCACCACATGCTGAGCTGAGTTTCCTGTTTAAAGAAGAGAGATTCTGTGAGTATGTATGTATATGTGTGTGTGTATGTGTGCCTGTGTTCTGGGGCCTTTTTATGGGTGTCCTGGCCTGATAAACCCTGAGAAGAGCCCATACCCAGGCATGAGATTTTTCTGAGTTACCTTGACCCAACTAGCACCAAACACAGCTTGTGCACTGCAAGCAGCACTGGGCAGAGGTCCCAACAAATACAAAACAATATTTTTAATTCATCTGGGGGATTTCCTGAAGTAAACCTTGGCATGGAAAGAGCAAGCTGCAGCATAGCAAAAATGGTGATGTTTGTCTTTGAGGAGGATTTAGCCGGCAATAGATGGTCTCAGCGGAGTGCAACGTTCTTCCCAAAATTTGTCCCTGAAGTGGGGGTGCCCAAGGTGCAATGAGGGAGCTACAGGGCATAGGAGAGAGGCAATTAATAGCAGATGCAGAGAACTGCTTTTAACAGCCCTCTGAAACTGTACAGAAAGAGGTGGGAAAGAAGGGCTGCAGAGAAAGCTTTGCTGCCCCTTGCAAGAGCTGCAGAGAAAAGGGGCAGGGGGGAGTGGGATGCCTCAAAAGAATAGATTTCCCAATACATAATACATACAACATGTACAGGACCCTGAAAAAGAGAGTCACATGTGGAAAGGAAGGCAAATACCAGAACGAAGAGTCAATGGGGACAACACTGAAAAACTTTTCAGATCCAAAGGGTAACGAGCCCTCACAATCAGACTGTGGGTGTTGTGAAATCTGGTGATTTTTTAAAAGTCCTGCTTGTGAAATCCCAGTATTTATGTGGGAGCCTCATCCAGCACTCTGTCTCCGGCCTCTTGAAGGCTTCTCACCCCCATGCTTAGGAATGTAACTCACAGGTTACCCAAAGGCTCAGAAATCATCTGCAAGGAACACGACATTCATGTATCCACTATTGCAAAATGCATTTTACACCAAGCAAAGCTCATTATTTAGCATTAGTGGAAAGTGGGAAGCTGAACTTTGCTCCCTTTTGACAGTCAGGGACTTGCCTATCACTTTGGCAAAACAAAACAAGCCTGAAAACAATACGATTAGGTAAAGCCTTTTCTATTAATGTCCGAGCAAGAAATCCTCTACGGCAGAAACAATGTGCTAATCTCTGATCTGCCTCTAACTCTATAATATCTCTCCAGGAACTATATTAAGCCTTATTGTTCCCTTCAGTAAAAGGCAGTTCTGAAACTGTGTTTCTGGGGACAGCTTCACACAATTAGAGACTGAATGGTTGTAAGCATGACTCCTATAACAGGAGAGGAATGATTATTTAGTATGGCCCTCCCTAGAAGACAGAAGACATGAGGATAAAGGTCAAGTACTTTGAACCAAAGCCTGAGAAAGAAAACCAGCTTCTTGCTACTGTAGGCAATGATACCATCATGTCTGTTTTGTAGATCTGCTAAGCTCTCTCATAAGTGAATGCAAGGTGCATATGATAACTTGCATGCCATTTTCTTAAGAGGTTCCAGTTTGTTTCATTTCTATTATACTTATGATTGTAACCGTAGTCCAGAAAGAGGGATAGAGAAAACCAGACCTTGAAGAGTCCCTCCACATTTTCAAACATGCATTTGTTGTAAAGAGCAGGAGAAGGAGCAATATGAATACAAAAAGAGGGGCTAGCACTCTCAGTTACAGAGCCTTGCTCTGGCTTCCACAGCTGCCTACAGTCAGGCACATCACTCCCTCGGTGCCTTAGTTTCCCCAGAAATAACTGTACCTCTTTGGTAGGGAGAGCACCGAATCTGGCTACTGCTTGCAATCTGCCATGTGCATGTGAGGTATTGCATTTACTAACCATAGGAAGAGTTGTACTTAAAAATACACACTGATTTTCAGATATATACTGGACTACTGTAATTTGATCCAGACTGCTCTGAAGTCACCAAATATATTCCATTTTGGTGTGAATATAAGCAGGATTTGGTCAAATACTCTTGTCCACAAGACACCAATCCTTTCCTGGTGCTCACTGCTTATCTGGCCTTGACTCTGGGCAGGTCTGTTCTGTCGACTGCTCTGATCACAGCATGACTGGATTTTGCACATGTCTTTTCAAAGAAAAAGAAAAAAAGAAAGAATACGTCCTTTTCAATCTTTCAAGGTGCGTTTGCCTTGGAGGGAGCACACTATAACAAAGGAAAAGGCTCACAGGTTTAAGGCTCATCGTTTTCCTAGTAAAGTATTCTAGTTTGGATCCCATTTGGAGTCATTAAGCACTGGAGTTTTGGCAGGGAACATGAGATTATACAGTTACTTCCGTGGTAGCAGGAGGTAACTCTTTGGTTTGTTCCATGGGAGTGACCAGAAAGGTGGCAGAGAGCCTCAAAACTTACAGGAATTAACTAGAGTCTAGGATCATTGCAAAGCACCTGAAGTTCTTCATTCCCAACACAAATTGGTCCAGTGCTGCCCCTTCAGCTGAAGGGATTTCCTATTTCTAATCAAAAGGCAAAATTCAGAACTAAAACAGAGCAAAAAGCTGCCAAAGTCTCAGCCAATCCCACATCTGCCTTTTTCCTGTAGGTTCATCCAAATCTCCCACAAAGTAATTGAAATATCACTATATAATGAAGCTTATAAAACTTTAATATAGGTTTTATACTTTTTCATGTCTATTGTTTCCAAAGCTCCTCTCCAAATCTTGTCAATAGGCTTCCCCAAGGGTACGGGTAAGGATCTCAGCTGCATCTGATTTGACTATATCCTAATGAAAATGGTGAGTCGATCAGTATCAGATATATCTGAGCATTCTCCCAAAATTACCTCTGACATTTACAAGGAAATAATACTGTATATTCAGCCTTAGGATCTAGTAGTTGCTTGTAAAGCAAGAATTGGCAATGGCAGGCTCATGTTGATCTAGTCATTTTAAGGAATATAAGAACTCCTTCAGCAGAAAAAAATCCGTACCTGAATTGGCAGTAAAATTTAACCCTCCAACGTCAATCAGAAACGAAAGGCAATGTTATTCAATCCTGACCCTTGAGATCTGCCCAAAAAGGAAAGCTTTTGCAAGTCGAAGAGTAGATACTAAGCCATCCTCCCTTATTGCATAATGCAACCCAGCTCACATATGGTTCTGCTCAGTATATATCAGACAACACAGACCCCTTCACAAGTGGGAAATGAAGTCCAAAGGACAGACTGGGGCAGTAAAAAGGAGATGTGTGACAAGCTGCATTGCCCCAAGGTAACTCTTGGAAGTAGAGGGCTGAACACCATCTCTTTTCCTGAGATAGCTGTCAGGCAGGGAGGATCAGGTATTTTTCATGGTTTCATAATGCAAAGCCATTTCATTAAAGCTGTTTTTCTCCCTAGAAAAGCGATTTTTCTTGTGAAGTTTCCAGCTTGAAGTTTCTTCTTCCTCCAAATTGCTTAAACTTCTACTTTTCAAAGTAGCTTTTAATTTCCAAATTTAAGCTAATTGCAGTGGCTGGAAACCCTTTATAAATATCCAGAACTAAAACAAAACATTTGAAAATTATCTAAACAAAGTGCTGCACTTGACCCTAACCTTACTGCTCTTTTCCAGATTTTTCAGTTCAACAGTATGTTTCAGATCTTGACTTTCTGCCCTCTGTCAGGACAAAAACGTTTTTCCAGTACTTTAGAAATCCTCACAAACTGAGAAAAGCATTTCCAGCCTAGATTTAGTGCCAGACCCTTGCCCTGCTCCCTGTATAATTCTCAGTTTTGCTCTAGTGTCAGAGAATGCTAAAAAAAAAGAATAAATGGCATTCAGGAGTGTGCAAACACTATAGCTGTGGTGGGGATCAAGGAGAGGGAACAAGAAGGGAGATGGTGTTAGACAGATTGCACCACTTGTGAACCTCAGTCCTGCCTGCTTCGGCTTTCTCTCCACCCTCAGCAAGTCTCTGCTGGAGCCAATATGAGGAATTTCCCAGGGCACCATTGCTCCAGCCCACATGAGGTCCTGGTAGCACTTCCCTTTGTCTTCTGCCCTTTATCCCATGTGGATCAGCCATGAAGTCCAGATCTCAGTTTGGGTTAGCGTCACCCACAGACTCATTACTTGTCCTGGGTCAAATCCATAACTTCAGTGCCAATTCTTACGCAGCCAAAACTCCCAACTGAATCCCAGAAGACCTGACTGCAAAGTATGTCTATGCCATCACTCATAACTCTTGCAAAACATCCATGACCTTAGAGAAAAATACTGAGTGCCCTTTTGGACTTGAGAGATCATTCTTCAGAAGGCAGTTTTCATTTGCATCACCCTTGCCTCTCCAGCAGCAGTAGAACAGCACAGCCAGCCTCTCCAGCTAACACAAGCCTGAGTGGAAGCAGGAGAGGATCACATAGTCACAAAAATCTGAAGTACTTCTCAGGTCAGATCTGCACTGGCCAGTGCAATAGGCTGGAGAGCAGTCCTTCAGCTAGGCATACAAAGCAAGGATGTATGCACATGCACACATCTCAGCTCAGGGGACTACTGCCATTTGAAATCAGTCATGGACCAAGCTGGCAGAGGTGGCATTCATTCAACCTGGCTGTAGCCATTTAGAATAAAGCATATAACATAGGCTGTGTTTTCTCCCTCAGCAATCAAAAGAGAGGTAACCTCAGGAGAGCAGAGTCTTCAGCTCAAAATTGTCACTTACTTATCTAGTCATGTCTGGGAGACAAATGGAACCAGGGCTTTAGGCAACACCCCAGCATCGCAGTCCAGTGGGAAGAGAGGAGATGCCAAAGATACCTATGGCACACAGGGCCGGGTCCCCTTGGCTCCACTCCTTGCCCCAAGGTATGCCAAAAGAAACCATCCAAGAAGGGGAAACAAACCCAACTGCAAGTCAAGGGCACCACTTGGCACAAAACCGGACAGTTGAAGAGATGGGGGTGGGCTGTGCTCCCTGAAGGCACATAAAGCATGTGTGCACACTGCAAGCTGCATACCCAAACATGGAGAGGGACCGCATGGCTTGGATTGCTGTCAGCAGACAAGAGAGCTCACATCTGAGCTGCCACAGGAAAGATCTGCCACATCTCCTCACTAAACATGGCTTTTGCTTACAAGCCCAGAGCAGAATGCCCCATGTGAAACGGGACAGGGTTCAGTGCAGCCAGCGTGAGTTCTGGGAACCATCTCGTGTGAGTGGTTCCTCCAAGGCAGGACACGCTGTTTCAGCAGTTCAGTGTGAGGGGGAACAGGCTGTTTGTTCTGGCATCTCATGCACCCCATTAAGCCAAAGAAGCAGCAGACACTGGAAGTGCCCTTTGCAGCTCCCTAATGCCTTCATTTCTCATCCTCCCTACTGCCTCTACTTCTCACCCTCATCTTTGTAATGATTAGAGCTATGTCTTCAGCAAGCTGAATCTAAACAGATTGTTTTTCACCCCAGTCATCTTAATACTACAGCAGATCTCAAAGCAGTGAGTTACTGTGAGTGGTATGAAGGGCTTGTGTGAGGTTTAAAAGGAAAGAGCTCTACAAGACCTGGGTGTGGAGAAGCATGTGTTTCTCACAAGTGTGGCCAAATGTACCATTCCAAAACCATACATGAGATCCCCTGAAGAAAGTGGCTCTAAAAATCACTGGATTTATCAGCATAACAGCAATGTTTCTGGGATTATTTTTATTTGTCTTCTGATTTGGGGGCTTTTTAGATCATATTCATGTAAGGTTTTTTTCTGCAGCCATAAAACCTAAAAACCATGTTGAGATTTTTATTGTTCCCATGAATCCAGGAGCTGGAGGTTCACAGAATGTTCATGGGACTTAGGGTAAAACTCATGAGCTAAAAACGCGTAGGCTTGCATGAGACAAGCTGTTGTGTTGCACTAAGCAAATTTAGCCTGTATAACAATGTGTGAAGAAAAGCATGTGAGGAGGATGTAGTAAGTTAGTATGATGTGTCTGGGGGGGAGATGATGGGTACATAGGGGATTGTTGCATTTTAGGACCATAAGTACATCTCTGGCAAGCATGTTTTCTGAAGTATGCCTGTTTGGGGTTTTTCAGAGTGCAGAAATGCAGTTTGCTAGTGATTTGCTGGCTGCATACGGGAAGTGTTAAAGAACACAGAAACACAGACATGTATTTGAGGGCTACCTGGACAAGGCCGTCACCTAGAACAGACATGAATGGAGTTGGCCTTTGGGCTAATCCAGACATAGACTTTTCTCCCAGCGCAAACCCACAATAGGACTGCATGAGCTCCCTGAATCCAAATCACTTAGTGTTGGTTTGTGGTGAATGAACTCTAAAGCTAGAAGGTAAAATACAAAGATCAGCTATTTTTGGCTGTTCTGCATCCTTTTAGTCCTCAATGCTGGCAAACCCACAGCTTCCTCTAGTACTCCCACCTGCTAATATGGACCCTGTGACGTGAACTCAGGGCAACCGCAGTTTTACGCTGTCTGAGACCTGCTGATACGCGAGCCACTCCTGTCCCCTATGCCTCCCTTGTTTCAGGAGCTCGCACGTGCTGCGTACCACACAGGCACACCCCTCTCAATAGCACCATGTTTATCTGCAGAGGCAAATCCTGTCACAGCCTCACCGAGCTCCCAGAGCCACTGCGGCTGGAGCCACCATTGTGCTGCTGCACAGGGCAGGGGCAGGCAGCCAAGACTGCTGTGACAGGCTTCCCCGTGAGCCATCACGGAGACATGGTGCTGCGGAGGCAGCACTAGAGCATCAGCTGCTCCGTGTCTCTGCTGCTCTGTGTTGCCCTGCAGGCATCAGCAGCAGTGTCACAAATGGAAACGTTCAGCAAGCACAACTTATTGTAATCCTCTAAAGACCACTCGATCTTTCAAAGTGAGACTGCTTGCTCAAGCCCCAGTGCCACATATCTGGTTACCCTTATCTCAGCTACTAAATTGTCCAGTCATTTTTTTAATACACTGCCAACCTGGCAACCCCTCTCCTGCAGCAAATGCCACAGGCAAAAACCTCCAGGAGACCCCTGAGAAACCCAGCACTGTCAGCTGTCCCACTCTGGTTTTCTGGGCTGGCTCTACAGTTTAAATGCTCAGTTGTGTCAGGATTTAGCTTTCTGGAAGACCTACTCTCAGAAATGTCTGGCTCATCTTCCTATCAAGATACAGTACCTGGTCTTTTATCATCTGTCTTCTCACAGTTTTCTGTCTGAGGGCCAGCAGCTCACTTGGAAGTTAAGTCTTGATTGTTTTTCAATATCTATCACTTTACTTGGTGAACTCAAATTTCTCAATCTGCTATTTTGGAGATTTTCATTGGGAGTACGTAGAGGTGACCACCAGGAACATAAAATACTGCAGGCTTTCATATTACGCACCTAAGATGTAATACTCTTTTAAGCATGTAATAAAAAGGACTCTGTTGCTAATTAATCACCTGATTAAGGTTATGGGATTGCAAATCCCATTTTTTCTACTGACCCAGGCTTTCTTTCACTGTCTGTCAACATAACTGTACTTGAACCCTCATGCAATGCAAGCACAGCAAGGTCCTCTTCATGGGCATTGCTTTAGTGACCATCAGTGAAAGAGTGGCTTCAGATCCTGCTGACCTAGCGGATTACATGGAGATCTTAGCTTCCACATGATGAACTGATAGTCACAACTTAGAAATATTGTAACACATACAGTAAGACAAATAGTACAAGAAATAAGAATTTTGCATATGCACAACACTCCCAGAAGCTTGATCAGGACCTCATATGGACCTTGCAGGGCTGGATGGTGGAAAATATACTTTTTTTCCTACTACTTCTTTCATCCTAATGTTCATTTCTGAACTTGCATGGGGAAGTGAAGCAGAAATGTCAAAAAGAGCATGAAATTCTGCTTTGGAGGTGAGCATCTCAGTGATGCGGGCAAAGCTGAGGAACCAGGGTTTTGCAGAGCAGGAGACAGAGTCGTTCTGGTCCAGTTCAGCTTAGTCCATCAGGCTCAGAGCTGAATTTGCTCTTCTCAAAATTACACAGGGCAGGGGGCTGTGATAGGGAAGAAGAGCTATATGAAGAAGAAATTTTCCAGTGAGTTACTGCTTCAGTGATTCAGTCATGTCACTGGTGAGCACGGAATGGCTCTCATGTGATTCTCTTGTTTTTAAGCGCCCAAAAATTTCTATTACAGCAAAACTGCAGGCATGACCCTTTCCACATGTATTTTAGCTCCAATATAAATCCTTTTTGGCAGCATTAGAAGGGAGGAAAAGGCTCTTTGGTCAAACAGTTTAAAACTTATTGTTTTTTAAGTAAATACTTGATAACATCTATTTAACACAAGCTGTACGTGAATACATGTACAAGGAGAAAAATCTGTGTGAGAGAGATATAAGACTACAACTAAAGCTGGTTTGCAAATTTCCGACTAAACGAAGTTGCATCAGTAAACGCTGCTTCCTTGAATGTTTCATCTGAAGCATCTCACGTTTGATCAAGTTTTGCTGAAGCTGAGACAAAGCTGAGTTGTAAGAGATTGACAGTGAAATTGTTCTTCATTGCCAAGATCACTTTCATTTCTCAGACTTGTTTTCTGAATTTCCAGTACACAGCAGTAAAGAACCAATTGGAAACTGAAAATTAGTATCCCACAGAAAACTTTCCCAAGAGCCGGAAATACTGATTTTTGGTCACCCTTAATGACCACATAGCTGTGATATGAGAATTTCTCATCCTTGTTCTTGATGCCTTAGAAAGGTGAGATCAGATATTGCTAAAGAGAGACCAATTATAATAATAAAGCACTGTAATTTCTGCCAGAAAAGTGAAATAAAAGCAACCGAGGGAAGGGAGGAGTAATAATTTCCCAAGTTGTTTCTAATTCTCACCTCTTCAGTATCACTGTGCAGAACAGACTCTGGTGTATTAAACAGAAATAGCTGCAAGCTCTTTGTTTATTTATATTTCTTATTTTTTGACCACTGACAAAGCAGTCAGTGATCCCAAAGACACCAAAGATCACAAAGAAGAAGCTGTAGCTACTTCTTTTTAAACAGGGACTGGGAATTTAGAGGGGCATGCAATTTAAACATATGCCAGGTACCAATTTTCAGCAAGCACTGACAAGTCATGCCCTGGAAATCAGCTTCATTGCATATCCCCATTCAGACACTCAGACACCAAAGCATTCAAAATCACCACCACATGGACTCTTTGTAGCCCTGAAAGCTCAGTCTCCAATTAGGTCAATTAATAAAAATACAGTCAATTTTGCTATGTTTAGGAACTATTTTCAAAATCCTAACTCAGTTAATCTCCTTACTAGATACTGGGAAGCTACCTCCCTCAGTTAAACATCTAAAACACTGATAAAAATAACTCTGCAAGAACTTGCCTCAACCACTCTGGGAACTTTCAACACTATTTCATGCAAATTAGCCCCAGTGCTGTCATTGTCACCCTGCACCATACATGTAAGCGTGCATGTTCACGTATATATACATATACAGAGATAGATATACATGGTGCTTTAAAGAGCCAAAATACGTCAAAAGGCCACTCTGGCATTACAAAAAGTCTTGGAGATATATGGAGTAACTGTGAAACAGGACAAGTTTTCTTTCTCAGTGTAATTCAGCATCCATATCTGCTCTTCTTAAATACTATTTCAAGCATGGGCTGTGCCTGTTTGTGTGTGCATATATGTGCTTTGTTTTCTTTACTCTCTGGGTCATTAACTGGAGTAAGTCAGCTCATGTGCAAAACATCTGGTTTTGGGTAAAGTCCTGCTTTTCCTCGGCTTAACAGCTGCGCTGATTGAGGCATGAAGCTGTTGCTGAATTGTTCACAACCAGCGTGACATGGGCGGAACGGCAACCTAGACTCCTTTCCAACCTTGGTTGCTTTCTTGCTGGTGCCAACTCAGAGAAATTAGCATCTTGAATGATTGATAGCATGCAATCAGCCGCTGCCAGGACTATTACCTTCTCTAATTCTATGACGGAGGAGGTGACTCAACCTTGTTTATACTATTGAAATCTAGCTGGAAGGCTTTGGCTAGGCTGTGAAGGCTCAGTTCAGTCCATTTGGGGATTTATGTCAGCATTTCACACGTTCTGGGAAACTTCACTCGCTTTGTAGACAGTGCCTCTAGCTTTAGAAGTTAACCTGGGTTATACAGTATCTATGACAACCACATCATTATCCAAGGTGGTTTCCATCTCAACTTCAGTTTATGGTGAGTGTTTATTATTTCTAGAGCACCATAGATGTGCACGGCATACATTATGGCCACGCACAACATGGAATCTAGGACTCAAATCCTGCAATCAGGTCTGCTGCTTGGAGCTCCAATGACCATGCTTTGACCGGGAAGGCTCTGCTGGGACATCAGCATTTGGGTCTCTGCATCATTAGGCAGGACCAGGGAGAGCACGAGGCAATGCACTGCTAAGTGTAGGTCAGGGTAGAGAGACGCTGAGACATTGAATCCTGGAGTGCAAAAACCTTTGGTCCCTGGTGGTTGCTATTAAAAGAAACCTTCACTTCACTCTTTTTTATTTATATTAATGCTCTTCAACCCAACTAACATCTGAACTTGCCTTGTTTATGCCTGTCTCTCACCATGGATGAAAAAGGAGACAAAGTTCCTAATTTCAGTACCTCAGTTAAGTGTCTGTAATTGGGCTAAATGGATGTGGGATGCAGTACTGAGGAGACTGGAGAAAGGCAAGATTCCTTTGAGAAAAATCAGTACAGTACAACTACAGATGAATCCAGCATAAACAGACAGGCAGGGAGCAGGCACAAATAGACAGGGCATTCCCAGGAACTGCAAGAATGATAGACATAGACGTCAACACATCAGTATTTAATCTTATCAACCAGTCAACCCACATCAACCAAACCTGGCCAGTGCAATAAAGGACTTCTTAATGCAATGACATTATAGCAGAGTACTTTGCTTAGCTAAACCAGACTAACCAGCATCCCTGATTTGGCTGGCTTTGAACCATATTGTTCCTCTCAATGTAAAATATGAGCTAGTTGTCCTATAATAGCAGTCCCTTTAACCTCTCAGGAAGTGTGAGGCAACTGCCATCTGGTCATCTGTTTTTTAAAATGCACACATATAGGAGAGGAAGCAGGAAGACTAGGTGACGTATGACAATGCTGAAGCCCCAAAGTCTTGGTTACCTCAGGTTAAGATCTGTTTTTGCCCCACATGTATGCTGTCACTCTCTCTTGCTCACAGGGTCAGCAGCCACATGCACAGTCACTGCTGGGCTGGAGGTCCTCCCCCTCTTTATTTCATGTTAACGAAATTGCAAGCAGATATGGCTGTACAAGACACACTTACTGTCCTGCTTTGGTAATGTTTACAAAGCTATTACCTTGCTGGGCTCCCAGTTCAGTGCCAAGTGGAGGAAAAACCTTTGAGGTTGCATTTATTATTATAACTCTTTGGATAATGTTATATCTGCGGGCTGGAAGCTGGATACCAGTGCAGACAGAACCAATTAGCCAAGCCCTCCCACATCTGGCACACAAGTACCTGCATGTTACCATAGCTAAATGGCATTTGACCTGGGAGCCTGATCTTCCATAGGCAGCAATTTTATTAAGAACAGCTCAAGGAAATCTGCCCTCAAGCTGTGCAGTCCTAAGGTGCCTTCTGCTCAGTCACTCCTGACAAATACTGGATTACTAACCAGGCCTTGGGGCACACACAAAGCCACTACAATGGATTTTACTGGTATACCCAGCTTTCTCTGCTGTTGCTTATTGCCATCTTTCAGCACAGTCTCATGGGATGTTTATGTAAAAGGCTTAAATATTCATCTCTCTGGAGGTTCATTTGCAGTGTAACATCTCAGACTTGGACCCTACCTTTTTTAATACATTCTGTGGGATTTGCAGTGTATAGGCCAACACAGAGTGGTTTTTGAGAAGTTTCCTCTGGCCGTGTGTGCAGCCAAAATTTTGTGGCGCATGGGGGTTTGTGTGGAGGGTGTAAGTATTGCCTCTTGAAGAGTTTTGTTGTTGTTGTGGCTGCTGTTCATAGCACGCTTAGCCCAGATTTACATGGCATTTTACATCTGGGTGAAGCCCAATGTCCTAAATGAAACAATTGACGAGTACGAGGAAGGCTCAGATGCTGCACATCTACGTCATGTTAAAAAACACCCAAATAAGCTTGACTCTGCTCATAGGTACTAACTACAGCCTTCTTCACAGCTGAGACACCTTTCCAGATTATCTGACCATAAACGGCACACCACAAAATTTCTCTCTTTGGAGATGACCCATTCTAATTACTATTGTGATGCCACTGTTGTGGTAAAGTCTGTAATGTCGTTGTTCCTAATCTGTCCTGCTCAGATGACAAGTGCAAACAGGGAGTGAGAAAGAAAAAGGGCACAGTCAAAACCTCACAGAGTGTTTAGGACAGAAAATTGACCCTGGAGGCTTGGAGCACAGGTCTAGCTTTCTATGCACTACATTGGCTGTTGTCTCAAGAAGCTTCACCTGCAGATAAGGACATGCACTCTGTGTATGTACAGACACCAGACAATGGGTTTTCTGTACTAAAATAAAGTATAATAGAGACACTTTGTCAAAATTTGCTTGAGGCTGGATCCTGAGGGATTCCAGATCTGGTGGTAAATCTTAACTACAAATGCCGAAGTGAAACACTACCTGTCTTTTGGATGTTGGTTGCTCTACTAGGCTGCTCCAATCCAACCAGTCAAATATTTCCAAGGACATCTTTGTCTACAACTTCATTCTCCTTGCAAGAAGTGAATTTACGTTCTAAGAGGAGAGGTGAAGAGGTAGCACTTTCCAAAAAATACCATTTCAGTATTGTTTTCTGCTGTGGGTAGACTGTCTTAGAAATACAGCAGTAGAAAACATTCATCATGAGCTGTCATTGCAGCTGTACTGTAGATTCATGATTTATATCAAGTCCCTCAAAGTTTGTAGGCATTTTCAAGTGACATTCCCCTCCCCCTAAACCAGAGCTAAGTAAAACTGGATCAGTTTATAGCCCCAGGTCAGAACTAGGAGAAATTCTCTTTTGACCTCAAAGCAGTTGATTTTGAGTGTGCTTAACCCTCAGACCTTGGATATGTGGATCAAAACCACAGAAAGCATTTACAACAGAAACCCTTTCACCATGAGTCTGCTCAGCTTTTCTTGGGAACTGAAGGAAGGAAAGCTGTTGTTCATTCAGCTTTGAATTAAAAGCACAAATTGTTTAGAATCAACAGCATCAGAGGAGCATGATGCCACAGTGGTTTATTAACCAGCCTGGGATCCAAGACATGTGCATTAATTTTCCACTTGTAAAACTACATAATGTGATTTTCAACTTGTTCCTTAGATGCTAAACAGGTAGCAAGTGTGGTGCCTTATGAATATAAAACTTGCTTTGGTGAAAGAGGATTTTAGTTTTGATTAAAATCAGTAGGTGCTTCAAGGGCAGAAATAGTAACAATCAAAATGGGAACCAAATACTCCATGAAAAAGCCACAACCTGTTTCTTCATTCACTCAAAGTTTTCAGTTTAGAATATTAAGTCTCTGAGAACAGGATGTGCAGAGGCATCATTGCTAATAAAACGACTGACTTGACATGCTATACCTAGTGTCCAGAAGAAAGAAAAATCACTTCAGAAGGGTTTTTTCCCCACTCATTTGAATTAATGTTTGATTTCACCTTGTACACTGCTTTCTGTTGCAAATTGATTGCAACATTTACATCAGCTAGGAATTTTAAAAATAGGTACATTTACTGGGATCACATTTTAGGCAAGTATGAAAAAACAGAAAACTAGACAGGCAGAGAAGCAGCAGCAGCATCCAGGGACACCCACCCTGCAGTTACTCAAGACTTCTCCTGCGTTGCCTGCCCTGGTTCAGAGCAGAGCAAGAAAACTGAGAGAGGGGCTCAGGTATCATTCTGGGAGTCTCCTACAGAGATTCAAGGCTCACATGTGTCTCAGTTTTAATTTCCCAGAAGGCCTTTGAAGCTCTTAGGACATCTAGAATCCTGCAAGACAGAATGAGCCTCACTCATTACAGAAAAACATCCTTTAGGAGTGTTTTCTGCCTTTTAGATCTAAGACTCCTTTCCACAGAGTCTGGGACTCTGTGTCCCATGAAGTCTCCAGCAGCAATGTGGAAGCCTAGGAACAGAAAATATCTCTAACCACCACCCCAGACAGAAAGATCTTCTCCTTTCCAAACTACAGCTGCCATGTGAGCGAAAAAGTCCCCAACGAGATCCACAACCCCATAGGAAACCTCAGCCTTGTAGAGAGCTCCCTTAGGTCAATAGCAACATGGATGCAGGCAGTGGGAACCTGACCCTATGTCATGGGAGCATCCTGTTATCTCTGGTGACTTGAGTAGAGAAAGCAAGCTGCCCTGGGTATCCAACAGCCCACAGAGAGAGCCCGCTTGCTTGGTGGGCTGCCTTTCTAACTGGCTGTGTCCTCTGCAAACCTAGTATCTTTGGTCCTGAGAATCAGCCTCCCATTCAGCCTCTGCCCTGTGGGAGAGAGAAGAGATCACCTCCAGACCTCATATCTCTGATGGACAAAATAAAGGGAGCTGGAAAACTCAATGTGTTTGATTTTTGCTTTTTGTTTTAATTTATACGTATTCAATCTGAGAAACTCAAATGTTGGATGTGAAAAGCAACTAAACTCTGTATTACCCAATCTAGAATGCCATGAAACCTCTGCAGCCACCTTCAAGGGAGAGTGACCATTAATTGGCATCTCGCATACATTCTGTATTTCCCTCAGGAAAAAAAAAATCATTGGGCTCCTTTGGCTACCCAGCTCCCTACAGGTCCCATAGCAGTGAACTCCTCGGGCTCTAGATGGGATGAAGCCCTTCTACCTCTCACAGCACAATTGTATCTCCTCATCTCCACCTGCTAAATGCAAAACAGGTCTGCTGCACTCATAAACATAAGAGTCAAGGCTGCCTGCTACACTCACAGACATGAGAGCATCAATAAAATAAAGTCATTTCACTACGCAATCTTGCTATTTTTTCTCCTCCATTGTTAATGCTCCGGCAGAAATCATGTATAGAAAAAGTCATGCTTCCCCTACAATAGTTTACCTTAAGATTACTGTTCCTTAAGCACTGTATACCTCTCTGTGGACACTTTCCCTGCAATCAGTGGTACACACCATATTTTCCTGCTCTTCCAATCAACCCAACAACAAGCTAGACTCACTCTTAAAATAACTGAGCTCTTTCTCTTCCCAAAAATTATACCTATATCAGAGTTTTATAACTGAAGCTGGCCAAATTATTTTGAATGATTGAGTGGGCTACGATCTGTTTCCCCAGCTTGTTTGAATGGGCATTATTTTAAATGTTAACAACTGAAGAGAAACAACCTGGCTTGGTTAGCTGTTATTGGGCAGAGAAGTCACCGGAGTTTTTTACAGTCTGAGAGTTTTTTACTGGTGGATACAAGTTCTACATGTGTCAGTTATTCGTAGAGAGCGATATACCCATTTGCAGGTGGTTTGCACACAAGCCCATGCCAGTGAAAACTGTCCTATTAAAAGCTTCTTGAAAGCTGAAAGCACCCAGCTGCTCTCAGATCACCAAACAGTATTTAGCATAACAAAACCCCTGTGAAGTGATTAGTACAGCCAACAACCCCATCCTCACAATTGCCTAGAAGCACCCAGCTTGTAGAGGACTCGGGCATGCTAAGCATGCTCAATGCAGTACAAAAATATCGTTGCTGACTCAGAAAGCTTGTCTTCAGTGGTGCTCTCAGTTCTCTCCTTGTTGCAGTACAGCTCTTAAATCTCTTTGATCAAAGGAGCTGATTGAGTTCTGTTTCTCAAAGAAAAATAGCTGGTATTGGATGGAGATTTAACAGAGAATGCTCCTCCCCTCTTTTTTGTATAAGAGAACACCATTCAGGATCACAGTCATAAGACTTCAGTCTAAAGACTAAAACACTCAAAGCCGGAGTAGTTTGTGAGGGAGCAGAATAACATTTGTGAGGGATATCCCATAAAAGTTAGCTTTAAAGTACCATGCCAAAAACTGAGCTAAAAATCAGGCAAGTTGCGTGGGAATGATGGCAGAGACATCCTCAAAACCATCCTTTTCTTTTTGGCTACGCCACCCCAGGGCTGGTCACTCCCACAGCTCCCACACTCGTGTAAAATCTGCTACTGGAGATAGAAGCTCAGTTATCACTGAAGTCAGCAGGGTCTTCCACAGCCCTTCACAACCAGCATGTGCCCATCACCCGTCCCTCCCTCCCCTGGGTACACCATGCAGAACACCCCTTGAATTGAATGGGAGTTTTGCCAAATTAAGATCCGCAGGTTCAAGCCCTGCATGTTATAAATAATTAGCCTTAAAAATACCCGCAGAACAAAATTCCCTGCCTGAGGACTTGTAAATGCTCAGGATAAAAATAATTCTCTTGCTGCCTGTAAAATGTGTTTCTTATTAGAGAGTTCTCCTGACTCCAAGAGTGCCCACACTGTATTTCTCCCTCTGCCTCTCACAGTCACACGCATGCGCATGAGTGCACACAAACTTTGTTCACTTCTAAACCTGGCAGCTGTAGCAGTAACAGCAGTTGCAGACATTCTGAGTATTTATTCATCCCCCATATGTTGGGACAGTCTTTGGGGTTTCAAAATAAGATCTTTTGCCCTCATAGAAAGAATAATAAATATATTAAAAGGAATGTTACAAATTTGGCAAACATCACATCACAACATCAACCCAGACCCTCATCAGAGCAAAGCGAATAACAATGTGCAGATTTTATGAAAAGTAGAAGAATGAAAAAACTGTTTCCCACAACTGAGGAGCCTAAAGCCAAAAATAAGCAAGCCTGGACTCTAGCTTTGCCTGTGGTAATGAGCTGTTCCTCCCCCAGCGGATTGCAGATGACTCTTTGCTTCACCCTGCGTTGCACTCCTTTCTCTGAGAGTTGTCAGCTGAAAAATATATTTCTCTGACCAAAAAGGAAAACATTTTCTTCAGTAGCCAGTGAATCCTAATCCCTCCTCTGCCTTGGCTTCACATGTTCTCCAAAACAAAAATAACATTTTTATGGATGAATGCTTTTGCATGCAAGGTGCCTTCTGTTCAGTTTCTCACTACACAATGGCTGTTCAGTATCCACGAAGATGCAACGTCCCTTGATCTCAACTTCAACCATTTCTGATCGGAACTAAAGGCGATTTACTGGCACAGCTGGGCACAGAAAAGGCACATGTACGTAACCATGTTCTGGTGCAGTGCGAACCACAGCCATCAGCACCACAGCTCAAAGCATTTTTTGAGGAGAAGGAAAAATTCTTCTCACTGTTATTTGGATTGTAATCACTGAGATCAGGCATAAGAGGGAGACGTGGTCACATAACAGGGCAATTCAGAGTTTAATTCCATTCTTTCTGTTCTTGACTGATGATATAAGATCAGAATTTCCTCAAATGAAAATATGGAATAAGCATTTGTTCCACTGAGGCTGCTCTGACTTATGCTGATGGAAACAAAACACTGTTCGGCCTTAGGGGCTTTAGCTTTTAAAAAGGACGTATTAGAGGGGTAGAAATCAGTACAGGACATTAAAAAAAAAAACAAAAACCAGAGTCAAATTCCCTGCTCTGGATATCTTCATCCCAAACAAGAAGTTCTGAGATTGATGCTGAACTCACAGTGAGATTTCAGACTTGTGCTCTGCAAGAAGTCAGATTAGGTGATCACAGTCATTCCTTCTGACCTTAAAACCTCTAATCTATGCAACAAAACCATATAAACCAAGATAAACATTTTATGAAAGAACCTTTGCCTAGTTCCTCTGTTTTCCTTTCTATTTCCTATTTGTTCATTCCATCACCACTGTACTTTGTCTTTGCACAAAAAGAACATTTCTTCCATTCATGAAACAAACGTCACTAAGGCAATACTGGCTAATAGTGCCCAGCAGAACCCCTTGGTAATTATACTTATCAAATTTGACACTGATTTGCAATTTTGACACTTGCAGTAATTTGATCTTTGCAGAAAATGGCACCTTTACATTGTCTCGAGAGCTGGAGGGTGTTTAGAATCATTCTTCAGACGCTGTAAACCAAGATCCCTATCCCACAAGAGGATTTTACACAGAACTTTGACTGCAAGCTTGAATCAGTTATATTAAACCTGAACATTTTTCAAGCAGTCAGACAAGTTTAAATTCCAGTGGAGCCAAAACATTTTCAGCCATATAACAACCAGCTTTTAGTGCTAATAAATGTCATCTTCCTCCTGTCTACAGCATGTCACTAGATTCCCCCAGCACGAAATGAAACTGCTCCTAAAGAATGCTAACAGAGACACACAATACATTTTACCTCCTTGGACTCCTAGAGTTGTGCAGCAAGGGTAATTCAGGGGTACATTCCAATCTCTGGTGCTTATAAAGTAATTTTTCTTTGTCTTCAAGACCACACTTGTCTTTCTGATGGGGTCAAAGTGATGACAGGGATGGAGGAACTCCTGAGTGCAGATCTCATTTCCATTATAGATGAGGCTGCTAATTCTAGGCAGGTTACCTGACTCCTGAGGGCCAAAGTCGAAAAGGGAGTCGACAACATCGTAGAATCTAATTTGCAGTGGCTCCTTTCATCTCCCTCTGTCATTCCATACACAGTTCCTTAGCTTTGTTCAGACTTGGGCTCACTTCCTAGCATGTAAATATGACTCACCTTTACATAATCAACCCAGAGCGTGGTTAAACCAAGGCAGTGACCTTTGACTGTCTCTGGCCATCTGCTTGCATCCCTTGCCCTGCACATATGTGTGAAGTCTCACATGAGAATAGCTCACACCAAGCACAGAGCAAAAACAGCTAGCAAGATGATGAAGAAAGTTGTAATTACGAAAACTACTCCGATGAATGTGCACCAGAGTAGATCCTTGACTGCATTGGCTGGGGATAAACAGATCTATAAGAAAATGAACATAAAGGGATGTAAATCAGAACACTGCACTACCCTACGGAATGTAGCCAAAATTTACTTCCCAATTTACTGTCTGTAGCCTCAGCTAATAAGACCGTATTACCTCACAGTGAATTAATTAGCTTGCCTGAATTTGAACCCATGCCTCACAGGACCTTTTGGTGAGCTGTCAAGAGTGTTACTCCAGACATCCTATCCAGTGTAACCTTATTAACGGAGAGTAAACTATGGTATATCAGAACAAGGCTCTAAATGCGGATTAAAAACGTGCCTGTATTCACTAAATGTATATAGGCAAATTTTGCTGGTAAGACTATGGGCTTCCAGGTGTGAATTCCCACTAAAAAGATACTGCAGTCCCTGAAATACTAATTTTAATGATATATTCCAGGCTCACTTACTTTCCCAAAATCACTCGAAAGTTTGACCAAAATGTTCATCAGCTTCTAGAATAATAATGAAAGCCTTCTCTAAACTTATTTTCACTGTTAAAATAGGGAAGGAAGTGAAGATTTTTTGAATTAAATCAAATGCAGCAGAGATTTGCGCCAAAACAAACAAACAAAATATATAAAGAATTACAACTCTTCCTCAGACACGTGTATTACAGATCCTACATTGCTTGTGCTCTCCTTCAGCCAGGCCCTGAGACAGCTAGGAAAACCAAAGAAAAACCACTTGTATTAATAACGTCATGATACATAATTATTTATGGGCACATAGCCAGTGTTCACCTGCCATAACCTGGAATTGCACTGTGCTCACAGATAAGAATATCGTCCACGAACAAGTATGGTGGAGGTCACAGACAGCTTTGCGGGGAAAGGAAATCCAGCATTTTTGTTCCTGTTTAAATCTTCAAATTAAAAAACCATGACTCCAAATTGGGTAGGTGGCTCTTTTCCCTGGCAGCTAGAGGGTTGGCTGGGGTCACTGGAATTCAAGACCATCTGAAGGTAATAGGCAGCATGAACAAACCTGGAACTCTGGCAGGACGCAGATGCTGATTCAGCCCTTGGCAATGGTTGTCCACAGAGCCTACAAGCAGAAGTGAAGCAGAGGAAGCGATACAGGGAGAATCATAAATACTTAAATATTCTACAGAGTTAGCCAGAGGATGTGAGTTATATTGATCCTGATGTCATGAAGTCCTAATTAGCCATTTCACATGTCACAGTGAGAGCTATGAATTCAGGCAGACACATCTTCACAGCAATATTTTATTACACATCTTATGGTTTTGCCCTGAGGGGGGAAGGAATTTGAGTGTAATTTCAGAACTAGTGTACACATATATAACACAAAGCTGCATGTGTGCCATCTCCTGATAGCGTATCACCTTTCTGCTGAGGGGCAGAAGCTCCTTTCAGAAACCACAGCAGTCACACTAAGATATAAGCAAGAGTTAAGATGAACATGTGCTGGAGGCAATTGGACAGCACAGTCAAAAGCGGCTCTCAAAAGTGGCTCAGGGGTCATTTTAGCTCATTATCAAAAACTTCGAAGTATGGAGAAATCTCAGACCTATCATTTCCTACTGAATTTATACATAAGATTTCTCCAAGTGCTTTAATGGTCTGATTCCTGTTGTGACTGGGGTAAGCAGAGGCTAAAACTCCAGTCCAGATTTATGATATGCCAAACGTGAGTTTTCCAACACTGAGACACAGAGCAATCTGTAGTTCAAGAGTCCTGCATCCTAGTGCACTAAACTAGTCTCACTCTCTTTTTGACACTCCTTACATGAGAGCTGTTAACGAGTACAGTATGTGGTTTATTTCCATCAAACCATTCTATTTTGAGTTTTCAGAGTTTGAGGCAGATTTCTGAAAAGAAAACAGAAGTTTCCATGGTGGGAGAGAGACACAATATTTTTACTACTTCTAAGTGATTCATCAGCTTAGCTCTGTGTTAGATGAACCAGCAGCCTGTGCCAGAGTAATGGGGGAAGGCTGATATAAACACAGCACCAACATGTATAAGATAAAATATATCTGGAGAAGGCCAGAGCACTGCAATGAGCAGGGTATTGCAGCAAAAGGAAAGGTCGTTGAGAAGAGGACATCTTCAATATGGCAGAACAATAAGGTATTAGTGGGCCGGTCTCATGGCAATGGATTGGGTAGACAGACACACATCCAGAAGCTCGCGAAGCAGCCACAGAAGCCAATAAATCCTGCCAGGATACAGTTCGGGGCAGCCTCACAAAGGCACAGCCACCCTGCTTGCAGGGCAGAGTCAGGCAGACTTCATGAGAGATGGTATTACTGCACTTAGTGCCTGCTTAAATCTCCACTGTATTTTCCAGACCACTATCCTGTTCTTTGGAAATGATTATTGTTTTCTCTCTGCATTTTGTTAAGATGAAAGACCTGCCTTTACACATTCCAATCCCTTGGATAATCAAGCAGGTAGCACAGCATCTGTTTGACTTATATGCTTGCTGATCACTCTTGAGTCAACTGTATGGAAGAATTTCAGTGAGAAAAGGCACCTTAGTGACTTCTGGGGTGGAACTCGCCCTAAGAGGAGATGGGGTCCAGAACCTGAGTCTGAATGTCTGAGATCCTACGAACAGAATTCTGTTCTCTAGGAAAAAGATAATTTCTACGAAAACTTCATTTCAGATTTCCCCATCAAGAAATAATGCCTTCCCTGTAGGAAAATTGGAAAAAAAACAGAAGGGGGCAGAGGTGTGGGGGGGTAGGGTAAGAAAACAAAGACTCCCTTTGTTCCCCATCTCTGACTGACCTTAAGCTTTTGTCAGTTGACAACCAGATGATGGGTTTTTTTTATTGAAAGTCTTGCCAGTTGGAACAGAGCAGTAGAAATAACGCTTCCACATGGAAATGAAATTATTTCAAGAAAAGCTGTTCAAGAGAAACAAAAGCTGCAATTAAACCCTATTTAATTCTGGTGAAAAATCTTCGGTTTTGACAAAAAGCTTTTACTTTCATTTAAAAGGTTTTCTAACCAGCTCTGCCTACAGAATATGTTTTAAAGATATGTTTCACAAATCAGCACGAGTCTTTCTAGAGCTCATCAGTGAGGCATGCATGATTTTGTCCAAAGCCATTACACTTATCCAAAGCCTTCTTCCTCAGCTCTTCAGCTGATCAGCTTGCAACCGCCTCATTTCATACTTGAATGCCTCATTTACACCAATGAAAACATGTGAGAGCCATTTGTGCTGGCTCACATCATGTTCTGCTCGGCACAAAAGCACCAAGGGCAATTTCACTACAGGCGTAACAGCAGCGCCCGTGCCTGCGAGACCCGTGGCAGCTCCAGCCCGCATTATTTACAGCACCACACGCACTCCACTGCTGCTGCGGCTGGGAAGACCAGCCTTCCCCTTGGGGCTGCTTTGCTCTGAATGGCTTGGTCTCTCCAGCAGGAGAGCAGGGGCAGATCAAACACACACGATCCTGCTGCTGAACAGAGAGAGGGCCGGGAATCACCATGAATTCACTCTTCTGTTATGATTTGGGTGGGAAAGAGACTCTGGGTATTTTCTCTGCAGTTATAAAAAGTCAAAAGCACAGAACATAAAGGTATAAATGGAGTGGTTCACGTGGCAGCAGCCAGAGTTTAGGTTAAGTGCCAAATTTCCAGTGCAGCAAAACTGCCCTGGCTTAAGACCAGATGCCACCAAAATAAATTCCTGGTAGCGCTCTAGCAGAGCAAAACTGGTGCTGAACTGTTAGGAGAGGTGCTCTTTACTACCTAGGACTCAGTAGCAGGGCTGAGAGGTTCTGTCTGGAATCCCTGAATTATTTCACCTTTACCCACAGGCTACACAGAAGGCTTAGCTTTAAAGATCTCAGTTTCTATCTTTGTTGAAGGCTGGGTTCAAAGCAGAGGACAGCAAGAATGTGAAATCAGATGGAGGTCTCCTAAGAATAGCTGCTCTGTGTACCTCTGATTGAATGGGCAGATTAAAATCTTTTTTTTTTTTTTCTGGTGAAAAAAATCATTCCTCAGCCAAGACTGGGATTGTAAAGTTTGCTTAATTTGGGTCCTGCAGAAGGTCACGCTACCATTCATTACCTTCCTCCTCTCCCTACTCTGATATGTGCAAGCCCTCAAGCCTTCCTGTATGACAGGGCTGGAAAGGAAGACACTTCACTGCAGCCTGAAACAGCTTCACACACCAACCTTTGTCCTTCTTGGGTTGCCCTTTGGCACAAGAAGCCACATTACGATTGTCTCCTAGTTGGGAGAAATATGCAGGAAACAGCTAAGGAAAATAACTGCTGCTTCTTTTATTTTTTTTTTTCTGAGAGGTACAGGTAGAAGGAGGACTGTGAAATTAGCCATTTGCAAAGAATATTTTCTAAAACGTCCCATTTATAATCCATCTCCTTTCGTAGCCGATTTGCCAGGTAACACTCTCAGGAATGAAAATTCCTGAACTCTAGAATCTGTGGTTGTTACCTGTTTTAAGACTTAATTATGAAGGAAACTAAGTGCCAGGAACATCCTGGGTGGATGTGCCAGTGACCTGATTTCATTTCTTCCCTATGTCGTAAGTCTCAAAATGATTGCAATCCTCTGGAACTCACTTCAGGTCAAGAGCCAGCTACACACACGTACAAATAATGGGAACAACCACCACCAAACTAGTTGAAAATCACTTCAAAATGCACAAAATATATAAGCCTGACTCTTTCTGAGGAATAAGCCAAGCAGCATTTAAAAGAAATCAGAATAATGGTGCATCCTCTGGTAATTTTTTTCCCATTATTGTTCACCAAGACTTTTTCTGTGATTTCTTCTGACTTTTTTTCACAGCATTTCATACTGGTTACTAACAGATAGAGGTGATGGGACAAACTATTTGACAGAATGACAGAACTTATGAACAATTTCTATTTTCTATTTGAGTAAAAGCCATCAGCAGCGCTTAAAAAACACGTTGGCACATAGATGATGTTTATGTGACCTCAGCTCTGTATATGACCAAGATGTCTGGAGTTAAATTGCTTCAGCCTCAATTTGGGCACAGAGGTATGCTCTTTCCTGAAGAAAGGCCTCTGTGTTTCACTTTTCCACCTATTTAACAAGCACAGTAGACTTGCCACTTCTGGTTTCACTGGCATAGACTCATAGAGTCAATCTTCTCTTCAGGAAAGCTGCATTTTTTAGAAGATTGCAGCGTCCGGTTCGTTGGGAACACAGTTAATAAGACACTTTGTTTTGGTTAGTGGCCAGCCATGGTATGCAGATTGCCACAGTGATCAAGGTCTTGCAGCTTCAAGTTAGCCAGGTGCAGATTCTAGGAGGAGCATAAGCCACAGTAGCTGCCCAAAGCTGAGCAACAGAACTATCCCATACTGTAAACATCATGCTCACTATAGGTTGGAAAGTTTGCTGGGGATAGCTGTCTTTCCTTGAGGGTTGCCACCAGCGGGTCTTGCCCATCATTCTGCTCCCAAGGCCTACTCCTGTGTTTGTCATGGCAGTCACACTGTCACTGCAGCTGCGGCGCTCGCAGCACTTGACATCTGGCATTCACTGCTGGGAGCATGCAGCTCACAACCACTACATGGGCTGAGTATAACTTTGTGTAACTTATATTAGTATTAGCATTAATATTGAGGGATATTATTATTTTATTAAATCTGTTTCCATTTCAACGCACAGGTCTGCTTTTCTTTTCCCAATTCCCATTTTAGGGTGGGGAGGGGTCACTGGGTGATAGAACAACAGACTAAACAGAGACACCACTTCACAAAAGCCTTTAGGCAAGGAGAAATATGTTGGTTCCCAAAGGGTGAAAGGGCCCTCTCCACCTGCCTCTTTGCATTCCTACGAGGAAGAAGAGGGAATCAATGAGGTAACCAGTCAGATTTTGAAGACACATCAGTTCCTGTTGGTAGCACTAATAATAAATATTCTCAGGCACCCCACTTTCCCTTCAGTAGCAGCCTTTCCTGGGACTCATAATGCACTATGGCCCTCCCATGCCAAGCCATATGAGGACCCGATTCCTGGCTGAGAACCATTTTGGTACACTGTAATAACGATAAATCAACAAAAGATCCATTTTAAGCCATGAATCCAGATGCACAGAGCAATGCCATGAACAGCTGACTTCAATTATTCTCTTCCCAGAGCTGTTGTGGGATGGGAGATCATCGTTTTGGGGCTGCTGCTGCTGAACTCAGGAGGCAAAGACAAGCAAGATCTCTGGTAATTGAAAGGAGTCATGGAAAGTTAGAAGAGTAAAGGGTGTCTAAGGGAGCAAACCAAACCCCCAGATCTAAATATTACCTAGTTTTGAAGGGCACCTGCCCCAAGATCTGTGCCATACAAACACCCACTTTAAAAGGGTGAACTAAAACTTGTGCCTGAGTTTCCCATGCTATGGGGTGGCCAGAGAGAAATGCTATACTCAAATTCTGATCTTGATCCTCTTCCACAGATTAGATCCCTTAGGGAAAACCAGAGGTTCAGCTTGGTTGCTTATCCCAGAATCTGTACTTTACACAGTGACCTAGAAACCACAGCAAGCTTGGCTCTCGCTTGGCACTGCAAGATTTCTTCTAGAGTTAACGCTGGAAAGCAACCAGAAATGGCCAGAAACCAAAACCACAAAGGGCCTGCTGCAAATCTCACAAACCTTGGTTTTTGCACCAAGCTAATAGCAGCAACATCACTGGAGGTATGTGTGATTTGTAGTCTGTGAGAACAGAAGCTGGCCGTCTGTGTAGAGAAGCTAAATCCCTTTAATTACTAAAACATATCCTACTGCTGTTGAAAATCCCGTTGCCGTTGGAAAAAATACACTTGTAATAAATGCATGCTATACATCAAAGGCCTCTTTGTAAATGAAGCATTCCAGTTTTTTCTTTCTTAAAAAAATGGCTTAGGGATGAAATTAATGTTTGATCTGATATCTTAGAAAAGTTTTAGAGTGGCAGATTTATCTGCTGTTTACATTTTTCCTCCTAATACAGCAATGAATTATTCTTGTTGATAAGGGGAAATGATTTAATATAAATGGTTGGAGGCTCCTCTTCTGAAGTCAGTGGGAGATCTGGCTGGGTAGGAAAGGAAGCATTGGAGCAGGGGTTTTTTTTTCCTGCAGTCCCAAATGCATTTTGCAGAGCGTAGCCCCCATGCAAACCTGCATATTCTGGCCCTCAGAGGTGACCAAAGCTGGAGGACAATTTCCAACATGTACAATATTTTGGTTGTGAAACAGCAACTAAGAGGTTACCTCTTGCTTATTATGCATTACAAATTCATGGCTCTTGCTCTGATAAAAACTTGCCTTGGCTTTGAACTGCACCAGCAGAGGTCTAGGCATAAGTAGCTGTGGTGTACAGCTCCCCTCCCAGCTGGTCATGTAGACAGCATTTCTGGCACAGATCACAGCCAACTCTGCTAGCCCCAGAGCTGAGCTTGGCCACCTGGGTGGGGGCAATTTGTCTGCAGAGGCTGGAGAGGAGAGCTGTTGAATGCTCAGCCTGCAGCAGTAGGGCCTTTGCCATCCAAACTGCACCAATAATCTGGACTCTGCAGGGAAATCCAACGTGGAAGGTGCTGCTTCTACTAGCTGCATCTGTCTTCCATGCGCTTGCCTCCTCTGTAGGCAGCAGTCAGGCAGATTTTTGACCCCATGTCCCACCATGGGTTTGCGCACTTCCTGCCATCGCTTCCCCTGCTGAAAGCAAGGTCTGTGCCTGCCCCTTACACCACTTCACAGAATCACAGAATCACAGAATCACAGAATCACAGAACCGCTCGGTTGGAAAAGCCCTCTGAGATCATCACGTCCAACCGCTCCTGTCTACCCCCTAAACCATATCCTTAAGTACCTCGTCTACCCGCTCTTTAAACACATCCAGGGATGGTGACTCCACCACCTCCCTGGGCAGCCTGGTCCAGCTTCTGACGACCCTCT
>NW_010184738.1:40765-52801 GCF_000695765.1 Mesitornis unicolor | reverse complement strand
CTCTGAACACGCTCCAGAATCTCAACATCCTTCTTCTAGTGAGGGGCCCAGAACTGAACACAGGACTCGAGGTGTGGCCTCACCAGTGCCAAGTACAGGGGGATAATCACCTCCTTGGACCTTTTGTTCTGCCCCAGGGCTGCTAGCACACCTGGATGGAGTCACTGGCATGGCCCCCAAGTCGTGATCCTTCCGAGTGCTCACCTTGCCACTCCATCCCTGCAGCCCTGGGCACTGAGCCAGGCTCCCACTTTCCCTCCAGCAGTGCACCACAGAGACCTGGCCAGTGCTGCATTTGTGGGATGCTTCATAAGCAAGACTATCTAAATAAGCAATGTGAGCACAACATCTGCTACCCAACCCTATCCATTGTTTTTATGGAGAGATTCAATCAGCAGCCCTCCCCATTCAAATTCAAATTAAGGTAAGGATATTACATTTCTGTTTAGGCCATGTTATACAATGCAAAGTTGCAGGGCTGAAATAACAGACCCTCACGGGTTTACAGGAGAAATAAGATCCTAGAGTCTCCATGGGCCTTAAGCTCTGTGCTTTCTTGCTGACTTCTAGCCAATTCAACTCCTCTGACCACAGGGGAGGACACTGCCATGGCCTTTTCTCCCAG
Organism: Mesitornis unicolor; assembly: GCF_000695765.1. Classification (NCBI taxonomy): domain Eukaryota; kingdom Metazoa; phylum Chordata; class Aves; order Mesitornithiformes; family Mesitornithidae; genus Mesitornis; species Mesitornis unicolor. The sequence continues at coordinate 52,176 of NW_010184738.1, read as the reverse complement.
TCTCCGAAGGGAAGGTGCCATCCCTCCTCCACCCTTCCCACCACACTGATGGAGCATCCAGGGCACCATCCTCTACCTGGGGATTTCTGGAATGCTCTGAATTTTGGCCACAGATACCCTCCCTACAGTTCCAGGTCATATCCTCGATGTGTCTTCAGCAAGGTCTGCTGGAAAGATCTCCACCCATCACAAAATGCTTGGCTCTGTCCTCATCTGCTCCATCCCTTTGTGGTGCTGGACTGGCAAAAAGGGAATGGATCCAGGTTGAAGACTCACCTCCTGCTTGAGTGCTGCCTGACACTCACCCTATGTGAGCTGGATGAACTTGAAAAAACTATGAAATATGAACTATGAAAACATAGGCTATAAAAAGGCAAGGAGAAACTGATGAATCAGCTCTCCAAACAATGAGTCTCCTATCTAACTACACTGGGTACTGATGGAGCTTCAAGGTAGGTCAAGTAAGCCACTTGAAAGCAAAGTGTCATATCTGGAGCAAGTATCAAGGGTCTCCAGAGAGTCAGAAGAGGACACAGGTACATCCTTCAGAGTATATTCAGATTATTGATATCTGAGGAACTCTGACGGGACCTTTCTGGAGATGCCGGTCTCTCACTTTCCTACATAACCTCAGTGACTGCCTTAGATTTGATGCCATTTACAGGGCTGAAGCTGACAAGAAAAAACACAACCAAATACATACTGCAGTGTCAGCCTTGCTAAGTAAAGGTACAAGCTGTGGGCAGGGGAAGCCTAGAAATGAATCCTATACCAGGTTTCAAGCATAATGAATATATTCCCTCAACCAAGCCCAGATATAAATGTTCCTCACTTAAGCCTTTCCACACCACATTAATTCTTACAGTTGTTATTTATAAAACTCTGTTAGTCCCAGCCTGATCAGGTCTGCAAACAAGGAGACCCTCCTGTGTGCCTTTGCCAAGTGTTCATACAATTCCTGTCCCTGAACTTTCAACTAATTCAGGCAACTCTTAATTTGATCTATAATAAATCCAGTTTTGGTTGGCAAGGCCTTGCAAGTACTCCATGAGCTTTCCTGTTACCCATGGGGCTGAACTGCAAGAAAACCCACAATCTGAGGAGAAGAAACAAATGCAGAAATTGCTTTTGGGTAGCTGAGAGAGCAGGATCTATTTTGAGAGTAACTCAATGAGAAATTTGTTTATGAGACTCTGGGGAGAAACAGAAGTTATGTGCTATAAACCAAAATAGGTCCTTTATCCTATTCCTAAATACTGTGTACTTGAAGGCTGCTTTAGGGTGGAAACATATACAGTCCTTGGAGACAAACCACAGGAATAGAGTAAAAAGAAAAATAAGGGAGTTCTGCCCACCCACCTCATAGCAATATCCTTCTGAGATACCTAGCGCCTCAGGGCAATGGTTAGGAGATGGTCTAAATGGACTTTGGTCAGAAGAAGAACCATGTCAGTGGAAGTACTGCTGTGGGTTGGAATACAGACCTACAGGGTTGAGTTTCAACCAGGAGCAGTGGGTGCCTTGTGCTCCTGACTTTCATGATTCCCATTGTGGCTGAGGCCAGATGCCTTCGAGCCTACAAGAGACACATGCAGGGACAGCTGCATGGCTCTGTCTTCTGGCAATCTGGTTATTAGCTATTTTAGCAGGCAGATTGTGCAACGATTCACGATGCCAAATATTCACTACAGAGCATACAGTGAGGTCTTCATGAGGGAACCAGTGGCTGAAAGTTTCATTGTGGTTTCCACAAAGGTTGGGTTTTTAGCTTCCTCATTGCATTTGTATCACTCTGAAGCCTCACAAAGCAACAAACTGGCAATCCAAAGTATACATCCACATCAAGACTATATACATTTATAAGTTCTGCTCCATATTATTGAGATTACAGAGCCCCTGGTGCTAAGCTCTACATTACATAGCCTCCTCTTATTCTAGACCAGGTCATGTCTTCATAAGATCTTAAGAGCCACTGGCAAAACTAGGTCAAATAGGTTGGACCCCCCAGAAAGAGAATTTTTTAAAATATTCTAATGACAATTTTTAAAATTAAAGATCTCATTTTAAAAATGCCGAAGCATTTCACATGTACTCTTTTTTTAAAATTCTATTCAGGTCAGAGTGTGCTTTCAAAATGGAAATTTTCATTTAAAATTACATGCATTTATAAAAAAGGTGACGAGGTTTTACCATGAGCAAGCTAACTCAAGAGCAACTTTGTTGCAGCTAGATCTCAGTTTCGCTAGAAATTAAAAGATTTCCTTTCCCCCCCTCCCCTGTATCTGTTTGTGACACTCACAACTGCTTAGCTCAGTTTCTGCTCCAGCCCTAGGTGATATTCTTCAGCTATCAGTGAGATTCGTTCTCTGATGAAGTCACACATGACTGAAGTCACAGAGTGAGGTCCTAGCAGTCACACAGGTTGCCATAGCTTAGTGCTCTAATGGAATACCTTGCCAATCCTGTCTCTTTTCCACACCTCCTTCTCCCAAATGTAGCGTAGCTATGGGTGGGAAATATGCTGAATGCCGGAGATATGCAGAATCCTGGGAAGGCCCTGATGGAATACTGGAATAGGCTCCAGTCATGATAAAGGTTCCTTTCCATTGCCTCAGTTATAGCCTGTCATTGTCTATGGCTCAGGAAAAGCAGGAGCTGGACATCCTCCAAATCTGCTGAACAGAGCACCAAGACACTGATTACAAGGGAAAGGGCTCCTCATGGCCTCTGCCTCGGCAGACAGAGGCATCTGTGTGAAGGATCGCACAGAAGGGTCTTAGAGTCCCAGAACTGGAGGAGTCTGTCCTTCTTCAGGCCTATCAATCACCCTTCATTAGAGCGGTGATGATTCTCTGCAAAATCTGATCTGTCTCCCGGGAAAACCAGAGCTGCAGCAGTTCACTCCAGAACGCATTTCCACTTCACTGAGCTCTGCAGAACCAAACACATAAAATAACTGTGCTAGAGAGTTAGCTAGCCCAACAACAGGCAACCTGGAGTCCTATTCCTGCTCTGGTGCCAGCATGAGACCTGTCTGTTAAGATCAAGGTAATCTTCTTGTGCAAGAAGTCAGCCAGCTTGACTCTCAGATTCCAGCTGGATTGGCAGGGCAGCTGACTGGAAAGGAACTGATTTGTATCACAGTAAGGGGGACACATGTGAATTGGGCTTTCTGTGCAGCAGTAACCAAGGTATATTTTCACTGCCTCACTTTTCAAAGCTGAACCACATTTAACCAGCAGATACTCAAGTTAGGGAGCAGGAAACTGAGCACAGCCCTGATATCCAAATTATAGGTTGCTGCCTCTGCCAGCTGGAACAGCCATGAAAGGCCCTGCAGGAAGACCAGCCACTCTTCACATAAGGAGCTTGTCATCAAGGACCAGGCAGTCCTGGGGCCTGCCATTCCTGCCATCATTCCCTGGCTGTATTAAAGAAGGCAGTCTCTGTCTGCTGCTCTGTTCACACTCTGCACCGGGCTGCTGGCAAGTTACCAGTTGAAGCCATGGTGGGAAAGCCTGAAATTCTTCCTTTCCATCTACATTTCCCCCTCAGTTTCTCATGCTTTCCAGACAGTCACTCCTACAAGTTTTCCTTCCCTCTCGCTCTGACCCACTCAGCACTCCAACGAGGTGGTGACGGCACTCTGCCAGACATGCTGAACCTGAAAGCATCCCCATCTTGCCCGGCAATCACCCAGGGAGGGAGGCGGTATTTATCACCACTCCATCAGCTGCTGCCAGAGACTCTTGCCATTAAGATGTCAAAACAGGTTTCTCTCTGGAAATCCAACAGCCCTGCAGACTCACCCTTGCAGGCAGCAGCCCCAGTTGGACATCTGTTCCCTTTCAACCTCACACGTGCACTTAAAATGCCAGTACTGTCCACTTCTTTGGGGGATTAGGCTCCTATTAAAGCTGCCTTCCACATGATTCATTGTTATCTCCTGGTGTTGATCTGATTTATGGATTAGCCTGTGTTAATTAAGGTCATAAAATTGGGAGCGGGAAAAGGCTTCCAGCACTGTGATGCTGTTTAACATTATTCTCCAGCTCCTATGTTATTTCGCTGGGGATGGGAGATGGCACGGCTGATGTCCTGTGGTCAGAAATGAGAATTCATTGGGACAAGCCCTTTCTGCCCTCTCAGACAAAGGAGAAGAGGCAAGTCACCAGGAAGGTGAAAGCATCTCTGCTCAGCACTGATTCACAGACACAAATTAATTCATAGTTCAAATTGTTATTATTCAGATTAGGCTTGTGTCTATAGTCCCAGCTATAGTTGGAGCTCCATTATGCTAGGCACTGCACAAGCACCTTGTGCAGATTATCCCTTCCCCTTGAAATGTTGCTGTCTGGGCACTCAAGAGAGCTCAATGGGCATGTTGTAGCCTTCCCAGTGACTGCGGCTTAACAAAAGCAGAACGAACAGCAACATAACCCTGGGCAAACATGGCTCCCTGTGGGTTACTGCTGTGCTCCCAGGGTATGCTGAGCTCTTGCTGCTGTGGCAAGTCTGCAACTCCTTCCTGAACCATGTTGCTTCAAGTTCACTTGAGCACCTAAGTCAGGGCTCAGTGTATGAATCAGAAGGTATGCTGCCACCAAAGCAGCATCCCCACATGGAGCGACCGGCCACCATGCCCAAGGTCGTGCTATGAGTCCACAGAAAATCCAGGACCCGAGTGGGTGCAGCCACCACAATGCTTCAGCCGCTTGCCCACTCCTCACAGGACACAGACGTTGTTCCAACCACAGTGATGCTGTCCTGTCATTTCAACATGCAGTGTTTTTCACACTTAGCTTTGTTTTCTCAGTTTGGGATTCAGTTTTTGCGTCTGGGGGGAGCCGGTGAAAAAAAAAATCTTCAAAGCCCAGACATAAAAATTACTGATGAGATTCATCTCTGATACAGTAGCACAGACCTGGTCAATGTGCATTTTGCTTCACATGCTAGCTATGAACTAGGCAGATAAATACACATAAAACCAGTGCTACATATATCTATTTGTAACCTGCTACACTTTGTCTCACTACTTTTTTAAAATCTGTGATTTCTCGCACTTTCCTGACAGTCCCTTCTCTTACTTCACAATGTGCTTGCACCCATCAGTAGTACAGGTTTACCTTTGGCACATGAACCCGACTTCCCCAGAAAGGGTGATTTCTCTGTTTCACTTTCCTCTTCCAGCCAATTTCATTACAAGGTTCTCATGAACTGGCTCAGAAAATCACTCGTTGTGGCCTTATTAGCCTACCAGGGACTCCATAAGCATATTTATATTACACTTTTATTTTAACGTCAAAATTGGCCACTGTAAGTCTGCTGTGGCTCCACAGCCAACCACAGCAAAAATGTTTGCTTGATACAAGCATGATGCAACCACCTATATTTCCAGTGCTGGACAGAAATATTTAATGTCCCATAAATAAAAATGAAAAACGGTGCTAAATGTTTCTATTTGTAATTTGTGAAATTTCAGGTTTAAAAAAAAAAATCAAAACCAACATATAAATAAACTTAATTATTCCATTAAGAGTTCGCAGACTTTACCAGAGGGATAGCCAAGTGGGAACAACTGAACATGATAAATTCTTCATCACATAAAGTCTTTATTTAAAGACTGCATAGTTTAAACAAAAAAAAAAGGTACAATTTATAGGCCAGTTGAAGGAATTTCTGGGTGAGTTTCTGTGACCTTTGTTATGCATGAGGTCAGATCGATTATCATAATGGTCCCTTCTGGCCATGAGCTACGAGTCTGTTAATTTTAGCTCAATATCCTCTTTCTCTGGGGGCTAAGCTAACTGAAATGATATCACATTTTCCACTTTAGGACTAAAGACACACACACAGTCCCCACAGTTGAGCTGGCATGCGCTGCTGTGCTATCACACACTAACTTCTGTGTACAGCTGAACCTTTATTCAGCTAGCTGATAAGTCACATTGTCCTCCTTGGACCATGAATTATTACTGATATCCCTGATGACCAAAATCAGACTGAGATATCCCTTCTGCTCCACCCTCCAAAAACTAGGACATTTAAAAACAAATATTCATCTTCTTTCTGACACAAATGTTTAAGTTCCTGTTTTGGAGTTCCCCTTGTATTCTTTTTATGTATTACCTTGGCTTATGTATATATTTTTAAATGACCTGAAATTCTCTCAGTCGCCTCATTCCCATAGGTGGAGCTTTAAAAAAAGAGTGAACAGAAACTGCGGTAGTCACCAGTGCTGCAAAAAACATTGCAGTTGTATGTTATCAGAAGATAGATTGAACAATTTTGCAACTAAGCACACCAATGTATTTCATGGCAGCAAGGCTTCTTGGTGGCCAAGTAAAAGCCACAAACTTCATTTCCAGATCCAGCTGTTCATAGGATACAATGTTGAAGAAGGTTATTTTTCAACGCAGATAATCCACATGCAGTTGACTCAGAGCTAACTAATCCATTTTGGGATCTTCAAGCTGAAACCAAAACCTTTTGCCTGGGCCAGCCAAGCAGAAGCATTCTGCTTCACGTCAGTCTAATGCTGCTCCGTCCTTGGCCCAGGCACCTCCCAGCTGTTGCCCAAAGCTGGGTGCAGCACACCTGAATGCAGCACACCTGAATGCTTTGCAGACTGCATCCCTCATCCACTCTAGGACTTTTGATTCCACATTTTCCCTAATGGTACTTTCTATGGGAAACAAATGAGTTAGTTGTTCTCTTTTGCCCAACTTGGAATGAAAACTTATAGTGATATATGAGGAGTTCCCCTTAGAGAAAACATCCAATTTTTGCACAGCATCTATCCAAGATGTTGAACTTGGATGGAGGAAAGCTTTGGTGAAAGCAGAGAGGAGGTTTTTAGCTCAGGAAAAATTATATAATGTTTAATCCTGATCAGTTCTCCAATCCACAGGGACATCCAAAGAGCTGTGCTCATACAAAGGAAAGGGAGAAAGAAGACATGCTGCGGGCAGAAAAGAGTGGCATGAAGCCAGGGCAACTTAATCCAGCACTCATGAAGCTACAGCTTCAGAGAGGGAAGGTCAAAATCGGGCTTACAACAGAAATGCAGACACAACATGATGATGCGGAGACAATCTGCTCTCTATAATATTCCTATTTTCCTAAGCAAACAGAGAATGAAAAGTACCACGGGGCTGTTATGTTGTGTTTGTGTAAGAATGCCATTTTAATTCACTTTCACCAGTGTCTTCAAGTCAATAACTTTTTTATAGCTATGTTCTCATGTGAAATCTATATCCTGACAATTTGAATCAAGATTGCCCCAGGTCAGACACCTGTACACTTGAACTGCAATAGGAAAGAATGGCACTTTTGTTTTAACAGGCAAGAGACAATTCCGAGTCATGGTTTTCCTGTTGTACCTTTAGGAGGCAGAAAGACTTGTCATGCGATTACATATGCTCAGATCATTATGTAATTTCTCATGAACCTTCCCCTTCTCTCATCTCCTTACCCTCTTGCAGAGAGACAACTCAGGGAGGCAGATTCCAGGGCAATCGGGCATACAACAGTTTCATGCTAAATCTGTCTACAAACACACACTTCTGTAGATTCAAACAGCTTTTAAAGGCTTACACTCCAGATTCTTTGCCTTTCCCAGCCTTTGGTTTCCAAGGTTTGTCTAGTGAGATTCCTGTGGCTTAGTCACAGAACTCTACAGCTGGGCAGGGGTTTGGGAGGTGGAGGGAAGAGTCCAGTCATCTGCAGTTTATGCCAATATAGAATGACTGTAGATGTCCTCAACACTAAGTAAAAATCTGCTTCTTTTCTTCAAAAAACACAACCAGGGCCATGACCTAATCGTTCAAAATGCAAAACCTGTGCTGTGGGTTCCTAACCACCTTCATCCCAACCAATAAACCACCCAACCCTTAGAGGATTCTCTTATATGTACCCACACCCCCTAATGTTTTGCTAGCAGAGGTTAAGCATGCATAAAGTAATCTTAGAGAGGTCCCCTTATATCCCCCACCATCCCTGATGCCTGTGGTGAGAACTGGGAGACCTCAAACACAAGCAGCAGCAAACAGGTTGAGGTGGCTGACTGGGTTACCCTTCCCCACGTTTCCACCCCCTCATTCTCTCAGAGGCTGCTGCCACTGCAGCGTGGGTGGTTGAACTCCTTGTGAAACTGTTCCTGAACTACAACAGTTTACTGCCTCATGTCTTTAAGGCTTTTCCAGATGTGCTGGAAACAACCTCAAAGAGAGGGATGACACAAACAGCTGAGGATGGCAATTTCACCACCCATTCCAGCTGCAGCCATGGGTGCCTGTGACTCAACACTCTCAAGCTCTTCAGCTTTGCTCAGAGGCCTGGGTTTCCCAGCAGACCACTCAGCAGTGCTTGAGTTGGAAAGATGAGCAAGCATTAGCAGACTAGGCCTTGAATGGGAGGCCAGGAAGAGCTTGTGGCTCACAGAGGTGCCAGGGACACCCTTCTTGTCCTATATCTTCCAGCAAAAAACTAATGTTAATGCTGTGCATGAGGCAGCCGCAGAGGAGTGAGATGTTGCTGCTCATTACATCTCTTCTGCTGCTGCAGCCTGGCGGGTGTCTTCTCTTTCAACCAACTGCTAGGATTCTCTGAGTAATTTTACTATGATTTACCATGGAGCTACTAATTGCCTGGAAACGCTGAAGAACTATAGATCCTAAGGCATAAAACATCTACCAGCTTTAACTCAAACAAAATTGCTGTATATTGTTACATGAGCTGAAGCCCTACTATTTTCCCCATGCTAAGTGCCTCTTAATTGAAATCCCTGATTGTTTTTTCCAGGCCCCTCTCCAGCCCGCCACCCAAAGCTTAGTGATGCATGTACTAATGGTTTGTTAACACGCGACGATGTATGGTAGGGATTGCCCACAATTATTTCACCAATTCCCTCTGTGGTTTGGTCTTCTTATTGAAGCAAAAGGGTCTTGCCAGGCTTAACTGAAGTTAAATATGAAGAAATTTTTCCAGGGGACCCCCTCCACATCATATACACGACACTCAATTTTGCAGCCCATAATCACATTAGCAATGCCACTGAAGTGAATAGAGCTCCTTGGGTGAGGAAGAGTTGCTCACACAAAAAAGTATTTCAGATTTGGTTACAGCCAAGGTTGGACTCACTCCAAACTGAAAGTTTTGCCCTAGTCCTGTTCATAATTTTGGGTCAAAGTTCATCCTTTTAAGATGTAATGCCAACCACACATCAGATGAGTGCGGGCTTTCTATTTAAAGAATGGAGTGTTTCTAACAACTTAATTCCACAGATGCTTTATGATTACAATCCCAAACACTGTTTTTGCAGCTGACTGATTAGAAATGAAACAAAACCAAAGCATCTCTGTAAGGATGAGGCTTTTAAGCTGCAATGGATGGCATGCACGCATACCTCCATGAAACACAATGAGAGACATATACGCTGAACAGAACAAGACAGACCCAGATCTGGTATCAAATACTATTTAACACAGTTCAAGTCTACGGAAAAGACTGGTTTGGGATGTTCAGTCTGAACAGAAAGTTGGGTACCTTGTTTCCAGTGTAATTTTCAGACAGCAGTGTGTCCTAGGACTATGGGTGCAAAGTTTCAAGCAAAGGCTGTATGTTCTGTAGGTGGTACAAATCCTGTTGCATGCTTTGGGCTCACACAGTGGGGCCATTCACACCACCAGAAGACGTGCCACAGCATTTCAGTTGCTAATGGAGATACTCATCTGGGCTTTGCTGATCCACTGAGCTCCTCTCAGGCTCTGGCAGGCAGCCCAGCAGCCCCAGCAGTCCTCCTGTGCCACCACCGCAAAGTCACACAAGTAGTGGACCCTTTGTGAGGTATCATCTTGTTCCCTTGGGATTCTTTGTTCGTAGACAATGCTGAAATAACTTCAGCCATCGTGGCCAATATCAGTGACTATATAGCTCTCCAGAAACGATACCACAAGGTTTCAGATTGACTTGAGCCACAGAGCTAGTCTGCACAATGAATGTCTGCACCACACATACCCACAATGGGCTCCTGGAGACTCACTAAGCACTCCCCTCCTCACATAGACATTTGACTTTTGGTCTTAATTCCCATTTTCTTGGGCTAGACCTCATTACTCTCTGAAGGAGAAACCCAGCCCTGGCTCATTGTGAAGCTGGAACCAGCTTGGTCTCTCTTACAGCATGAATTATACATTATGCTAAAACTTGTTCCCTGAGGCTTTGCCATGCTGACATCTTACATAAGGTGCCCAGGCTTTCAAAAGAAAAGGGCTTTCCCCACCAAAGCGGTGGCCAGAATGGCCAGGTGGAGCTTCCAGAAAATCTACTACCAAGAATGTCCTTCCCACACCCCAAGTGCCCTCCATAATACTTGCAAACAATAAGTAAAAGTTTGCTTCCTATGAAGGATCTTTGAAAATCCTTTGGGACTACAGTACAGATCAGGACAATATAAGTCTTAGGGATCACAAGCGCAGGAAACAATGAAACAATGTTCAATTTTTTCATATTTTTTAATAAAATGAATTCCATATTGTACTGCAATATTTCTATGAGACTGCTCCTCAGTGACTTGTGGCCCTTAGCACACCCTCTTCACCTTCCCTGGGGGCACCTGACATTTTTAACATCAGCAAATTTGAACATGATTTATTCAGTTTCTTAAATATAGCCCTTACCTAGTGATAAAATACCGCCCCAATTCTTTTATATACAATAACCATTGTGCTTATGATGACTTAAGCCATGCGTATTATTTTTTAAAAGAATTATATTTACATGGAATGTTTAAGAAAAGCATTTCCCAGATTCCGGAAGTAGAACCTCCTTCAGAACAGGAAGGAAATCGTTAATTTTTACCTTAAAACCCAACAAGTGTAATGGTTTATTAACCAATGGGGAAACAGTGAGAGAGTTGCTTTTCAACTTGATGAGTTGAGTGTTTATATTAAGAGATTGTTCTGAAACTCCAGGGCCACCAGAGAGTGAATAACAACACTCAGATCATACCTCAAGCTCAAAACATTTTAGAGATTAAGTCAGTAATATTTTGGGATGGGGAGGAAGGTGGGCATGAGGCACAGTAAAAGATGGGGACTTGCTCAAAGCCATCTCAGAAGCCGGTAGCAAAGTGAAGCATTGAACTCAGGGCTCCAGTCCTTCTCTTCTATTGGTCTGACCATTCCTTCCTCACTTCTAAAGCTTCAGTTGTGAAGTCTTTTTCTGTAGTGATTAACTCCTCCTTAACAGACAGGACTTTAAGTACACTCTCTGTCATACTCTGAGGTTTTAGTACACCTTGTCCCTCAATTTTGACCTCAACACAAATAGATTTGAGGAGATTGTCAGTAACTCATAATTTGACAGCACTTTGGAAAGTCTTATTCAGAAATTAAGAGAAGAGAATTAAA
>NW_010184738.1:40352-40734 GCF_000695765.1 Mesitornis unicolor | reverse complement strand
CGGCCCTGCTGAACCACTGTGTGTTCACATCTGTTCATGTCTCTCAAGTGACCCCATTTCTGGCAATGCCCAACATGGATGTGCAGGGATCTGAGGAGGCTGATATAATAAGGAGTGTGCTTTCCCAAATAATTTCTGAATCGTTGTTTTTTGCAAAGCTGAACTGCTCCAGCTTCAACACAAATCAAGAGCAAAACTCCATTACTGTTAGTCCCACAAGATCCTGCCCAACACTGAGACTTGTGTCACTGCAAGTACCTTATTTTGGCCAATAAAGTCTTCAGTACTTGTGCTATTGGTGAAGTTTCTATACATGTGAGTAGCATGGCACCAACAACGACATCCTGGCCACGTAATGATCAGGAAAGTGCTGTCTAGCCCC
>NW_010184738.1:10124-40321 GCF_000695765.1 Mesitornis unicolor | reverse complement strand
CTGCTGGTGATTCAGTTCCCTTTGTACCCTACTGTGCTGCACAACCAGGACAGTAAATAGGCTCCCCTGCTGTGTCCCAGAGGTGGGGCTGCATTTGAACAGTGGCAAAAATAATTCCTGAACAGAATTGTTTTCTTTTCTTTCCAGGTTTCAAAGCACTTCGAGATCCCTCAGAAGCTGAGTAGATATTACTCTTGCTATAGAATATTATTCCTCCTACAGACATGCATGTACCCCTAGTACCCAAAGGCAAACACAGGGAGAACTTTAATCCTAGAGCTGAACTCCAGCCGCATTCATCACCTCATCTGTTATTTGATGGACTTTTGCCAATGGGCATTGTCAACAAGGAAAAAAAAGACAGGAAGAAAAAAAAAACCTAACCACTTTCCAGCTAGTATTTTAAGGCTGTGAATTACATGCCATTTTCCAAGAAAGGAGAAGTACAGACATTATGAGCACGTGTTCTGTCTTCAGTTGGACATGGGAGAAGGTATGCCACTGTATGACTGAATTTCCAGTATGAGCATTGCATTAATCAGTCAGGAAAGCTGGGGTGGAGGGGAGCTGCAGCCCCTTCAGCCGTGTCTTCTCCTTTGTCAAATCTACTCCTACATGAGAATACAGTGAAAAGATAACAAGTGCAGAAGAAGATTTGATGTTGGGGGTCTACATCACATCCAGATATGTCAATGACTTTAACAGGTCTCCAGATACTGTGCATCAGTGAAAGCAAGCTCCGTGCTGACAGTGACTCAACCCTGTGGGACATTTTCTGTGCCTCCACTAACACCCATTCACCTCCAGCTAGGGGAAATGGGTTGCACAGCTCCTGATCTCTAATCTCATCTCTTGGACATAATTTTTAAATAAGTCTCTCCCTTCCTTAAGAGCAAAACTAAACTTACAACTCAACCACTTTTCTGAACGCTTATATTCCCTCAAACAGCCCCTTCCCAAACTTTTCCATCCCTCACTTGCTTCCTTTATTTAGTCACAGTTTGGCACTTCATATCAGTGACTGGGCTCTGCTGGATCTGGTGGTGGGCACATGTGTGTGTGCAGCCACAGGCAAGTGCCTGCACCCTGAACTGGATGAGATCTGAACCACAGGACTGTGAGAGATGTGTCCTGGACCTTCTGCACTGCAAAGGGCAATAAATGATTCACCTAGCACATAAGACCCTGAGATCTGAGCTTCTGGAGCAATACATTTTATTTTCCTGGTTTTTGTGAAATAAGATGTAGCTACTGTTCCTCCAAAATGGGATCAGCAGCTCTCAGAACTGGACACCAGCATGCCACAGGCCAGCAGCTTAGGGGGTTAGCTAACCTGCTCTCTCTGTATTTCTAGCATCTATGATTCAGTGCACATAAGATTCACCAGAATTAGCACATTTGCCATTGCTTACTGGTGGGCTTCAAGAGGCAGAGGACCTCCAGCATCTGCTCCTCAAAGGATCGGAGCTGCAGATCCTCTTGTAGTGACTCACAGCAACCGCAGCCATCTCAGCCCGAAGCTCTGCACAACACTAGGGACAGACATACCAGTGTGTGACTGGACACTGATTCAGAGTTTATGTCAGACCTCATTGTCAGAACTTGGGAAAAAGAGGGGAAAGGGGGAAGGGAGAACTGGATTGAAGTCAAAGTCATTAGTATCCTTCTACTTGAGGAATGAGTCCAGAAAGCAGAGGCAAGTTATGTCAAATGTACATTAAAGCAGTGAGATATAATAGCCACCAGGCACAGCTGAAGTCACAGAGCAATACTTGCTCTCCTTCCCCCCTCCTCCAAACTGAAGAATTCTTGTCTAAGCAAAAATTAAGTTTCTGGGCGGACTAATCCGTATTTATGATCCTCTTTGTTGAGGCAGAATGAAGCAAGCTGCCAGATGCAGGGTGGAAGCAGCTGAAAATGAGCTGCTCCGGGCCTAAGGGATATCACCACTGCTGTGCCACGGAGGTGTTAGAGCTGCACACATTGCTATTGCAAGCATGGTCACCTCCAGGCTCCCTGTGATTTGCAGAGTGGCAGAGCACCCTTGTGCAATAGCAAGGGAGATATTCAGGAGCTCTGAACAACTCTGCTCTACTTCTTCCCAGTGTGGGAGAGACGGTACTCAGTAAATGGAGATGGCTCAAAATGAGCAACCCTTCTAAAAGCTCGTCCTCATACCCTGTTACTAAACCAAGAAGCCCCTTCCCATACCACTCTTCAGATCTGACTCGTTGTGAAACCACTGGGAAGAATGTCTGCGCTTTCACTGGCAGGTCCTTGAGAAGCCACTGGGAAATACATTTTCATAAATAGCCGCATTTTCCCCAAATCTGATAGGGACGTCTCCATCTAGCGGTCTGGCCAGGTACGAGCTTTACAGGCTTCATGCTCCAGCTTGCTCTTCTGTGCTGAGCAAGCCCACTCTGTTTCAAGTGCTTTGGCTTCCACAGCTGCACACTGATACACTGACTTTTCCCAAACTTCCAGGGGGTCCTCTTAATGTCAGAGAAAGGCCTGGAGATTCTTGGCTGGACACTCCAGTGTGAGCTACAGCCCAGATTCCACCCACTCAGCTCAGCCAGAGCAGGAGGGGATCAAACTGTCATCTCAACATCTGTTTTGAATCCAGTAAGAGAGATGCTGTAGTGTCTCTCTCTCTCACACACACACACACAAAAGTACTTGCAAATATCAGGCCACGGTGACATCCAAGTGGTTTCAGAAGGTGGAGGTGTGAGTGAGGGGAAAATCTGGCTGTCCATCAACCCCTAACTACTATTTATTTGGCTCTCCTTAACACCAAGTATAGCAACTAATAGCAAGTAATAGCAAGCAATACCAATATTATTGCCTTTATCTCCCTAGCATCCCTAAGAGGTAGGGCAGTACTGTTAGCCTCACTTTACAGCTGGAGAACCAAAAGCCAAGACTAGCCAAGGTGAGTCAACCTAAGCCACATGCAGGCCAGAGGCAGGATGAGGAGGTGAGTGTAGGTCCTCCATGGCTCAGCCTAGCCTGCTTGCTGACTCCATGCTTACTGTCTCTCTCTATAGCCTGGCAGAGGGTCCAGAGCAAACCTACAGCCCAGTGATACAGCTTAATTCCCTAAGCTTTGTGTAAAGTAGTATCTCAGCCGGGGGACACAGTCAGATACCTCAACAGGAGAGCTTTGTGTTGTCACCAAGTGCGATAATGAATTGCCTGCTAGAAGGTAGATTTCATCCTGCACGGCAGATGGGTAACAAGCCATAAAGATAGCTCACAAGAGTATTGAGGGGAATGGGGCTGGATCGCCCCACTGACCAGGCACAGTGCATCGCTTGCCACAAAGGCTTGGCCCCAGATTGAGCACTTTGAGGGGCAGCCAAAAGGTGAGAGTGGAAATGGACAGGGAGGTACAGAAAATGGCAGGGACTTGATGCAATGTAAGCAGACACGTTTAGGATGGAAAAAACAGATCTAATCAAATGGAACTCTGAATTTCCCTCTAGACATAGGGTATTAAAAATAATCCCAGCTGAACTTTACCCACCTCTCTCACAGCATCTCCCAGCTGCTTCAAAAATAAACAGCTCTGTCTGGGTGGAGCTGCAGTCACACATGATTTTGGGCTCCCAACTTGAGTGCAGAGATGGTGAAGAGAGCTTCCCTAGCCCAGCTGTCCAGGAGGAGTTTGCCACGTACAGCCTGTGACTGGGAGGCCAACTGCCCCAAGGATAAGACGCAGTAAAATGAAGCACAAGGAGAAGGGCTCTGAGGCCATGAACCTGCTTCCACACTGTCACCACAAGCTGCTCCTTGGAGACCTGCAGCCTCCCAAGCTCACAGACTCCCTCCTGCTCTGCAGCCTCCAGCGCAGCCTGCTTTCCCACCCAGCTATGGGTTGGCCTCAGCCCAGCTCTGGTGAACACTTCATCCCAGTTTGCTCCTGCTCAGAAACCCACCACACACACACACACACACACAGCCCTGCTCCATTCCCACGCGCCAGCCCACCCACCTTTGCGCAGCACTTCCAGACAGCCCCCACCCACTCACACCTCCCTTTGGTTTGCCATCTTACACCTCCTTCCAGTCCACCATCTTACACCACCTTCCTTCCCACACACACATTCCCATGAACAGCCCCTGTGCTCCTAGTCTCATTCCCTTTTCCCCTTGAACTCCATCCTGTGATGCCACTCTACCCCAAAGCCACAGACCCCCAGCACACCACCCTCTCCTCTCCTCTCCTCAGGCCTGGGAATCTTGTGCAGGTAGCTTTTGAGGTAATCCTGTGTTTTTCCAACAGTGCTGCCAGTGGCATCCCCCCTCACCATCCCATCCCAGCACCCACATGAGGAAGCACCTTGCCAGGTACCCCAAGGAGAGATGGTGCTAGACCTTTACCCCAGCACACCAGGATGTAACCTCCACATTAGAAGCTGCCAGGCAGCATGCACACCACATTTTAGGAGGCTCCAGCACAAGCTATGTAAATTCCACTGCCCATGGGACTCTCTGCCCATGGGCTCTCCAAGCCTGGGATGAAAGTTTCACCAGGGGGGCATGGGTGACTGCTGGAGTCAGGGCCAGGACGGGGTGCAGGCTCACTGGAAGACCCAGGACCTCTCAGGGATGATGTTTAACCACAAAGAGTCGTCACACACTTTGCATATCTCCTCTGGAGCCAGGTAAGCAGCAAGTATGGCCGCATGGCAGCTGGGGAACACAAAACCGAGGCGTTATTGGTACCGGGGAAGAGGACACAGTTTTGAGTGAGAAACAGTTCCTGACTGGCTTTTGGTTTTTAAGTGGCTCATGTTGCAATCTCTACTTCTTTAAATTATCTAAGGCTAGTCAGGTATACAAAATTTCCTGCATCAGGCTCCACTGATCTGCAGACACCAGAAAGCTTTTCATTTTTGAACAAATTCTCTCCCAGCAACTGCAAGGTCTAACAGTACCTGGCAGATGACAAATTAGCCCATCCCAGGCTGGAATGCTGCTTTCCATCAGTTGTCTTTCTGTCCCCCTCTCAGTCTAAAGACCAGGATCCCTTCCACCCTTCAACCCTGCCAACTCCTAACACTGTACAGAAACCCTCAGGGGAGGTGGAAAACACTGTCTCCAGCAGACTCCAAGTCTCTAGCAAGCTCTGAATTTTTGAAGGTGTTAACCTTATTTGAAAGGGGAAGCAAGGAACAGGGCTAGTCAACAGCAGAAATAATCAGATCGGGTGGGAATTACAGCTGCTTTTGACGGGGCCACACAATCCGCTCAGCAACAAACCCTTTGTTAATCTCCCACCTATTTCCTGCCGCAGCATTAATTGTCGGGAGCTACTCAGAGGGAGGCAGCAGGCAGCGGCAGGCTTTCCCTTCCAACCCAGCAAGGGCCAGCGCCACCTCACAGCAAGCACACCACGCCGCTTAGAAAAGCTGCTTTCTGGGGGACTTGGCCAAGGACTATTTCCAATTCTGGCTGCTCTATTTCAGGCAGAGCACATACACCCACCCATGCATCATTGCAGGCTTGCGTTTTTATTTTCCTCAGATTCTGTCCAGGCAAATTCCCATTGACCTCTGTCCTCTGGTACAACCTTCTCAGAGAGTAACTTATGATGCTCCCGGCCATGCCGAGGCTGAGTAGCCTACGCCCTGCTCAGATGCAGACAACCTCCAAGAAAGCCTTGGTCTGAGATGCAGCCACACACTCCCACTCACCCCATCTGCCGTGGGTCCACAGTGGTAGGCTCGCAGCAGGGAAACCCCCAGAAGAAGCTGCAGCCACTGTTTCTTACAAGCTACCCATATGCTGTGAGGAAGAGGAATAAGGCTAGGCACTTTCCTGCTCCCAGAACAGGACTTCCCAGCATGGATATGATGAGAACTCAGCAGGGATAGCAAGACTGACCCAGCCCAGACATGCACAGAATTGTCCAGCCTGGCACAGTTCTCCCTTGGTATTTTTAGAAATGGCTTTCTGGCATGAGTGAGGAGCTTTTCATACAGGACGGATGGGGCATGGGAACAAAGCAGGCATGCACATGAGAACTAGCCCTCAGGCAGAACTTGACAGGGGAGTTGGAGAATATGACTGAGATTGAAAAGCTAACGCTTGTGAGTTCACAAAGCGACATAAAGCCATCACTAACAATCATCTCCTTCGAGTCCAAGGCCTCACAGATGCTCCTGAGCCTGTCATTCCTGCCAGCTGTATTCTGATGTGACGAATACAAATTTTTAACATTCCAGCATGCTTTCCCCACCTTTCCTATATGGACTGCTCATTGTTCTCTCATTCCTCACGGCAGGCATTTGCTCCTTACAATGTAGATGTTAAAGAGTCACAGGTTTCCTGAAAACTGTAGCACAGGCTGTGAAACTAAACAACACGTGCTGTACAATAAGTCATAAAGCATCTGTGAAACATAGTCGACACAGAAGCTGTCATGGAAACCAGTGCTACCAGAGAGCACACAGACACAGAGCTCCCATTAAAGGCCGCAAAGTTGAACACAAACGCTAAGGCAGCATATATTAAATTTACCCTCATGCCCCATTCAGTCTTCACAGCAAGTTAGCTGAAAACTGCAACCATTTCCGCTAGCAGCACTGGATGGTAGTTAGAAGTAATTAAATTACCAGAAATGTTCTCATAGAGAAATTCTTATCATCCTGTGTACCTTAGAAACTCTTTTTACTGACTAGCACCACTCTTCTCCCAGGGAATAAGCCTGTTTAAAACAGACTACATGCATTTCCCAGGTTTGGGTTATATACTCCTACTTGTTTGTCTTCCAGCTCCCCTCAGTAACGATATTCTGTGAGCGAGAAAAACCCCAGGTTGGAAAAAGAAACATGGTGTAACCAGATTAGGCTGTGCAGGCAAGATAAACAGAGACAGACCGAAAACTGCACAATACCTTGCAAGTATCACAATATCCACACCGTGATCAAACCTGTGGTCCTTAGATAGCAGCTTGAAGGAAGTAAGTGACCCAAAAATACTGGCATATATAGGAACTTTTCGATATCCCACAGGCAGAGAAGGGCTGTCTTCTCTAATGGAGAAAAAGTCCTACGGCCTTTCCTCATTCCCCAGCCTGGCACGTTTCTCAGATGGTCTCACTGGCTGGGCTTTGGACGTGGGTATTGCATGTTCTGATGTGATGGGAACACACCAGAATTCATCCCTGATGGCAGCATTTACAGCCAAAAGTGATGCTGAGCTGCCTGCTGTGATCTCGATGGACGCATGGGATTCTATTTTTTCCCCTATGCCACTTTCTTCGAAAGATTTTGATATATCCAAGGGCTGGAGCTGTGCATTTAGTGTAATTCTTTTGTGCTCTCTCTCAGGGCCTGGTCTTTATCCCAGTGACTTCAGAGAGCCTCAGGACTGCATTGATTCAGGCTATGAGGAAAGCCAGCTTTTTCTGCTGACTCTACAAACATATAACAAGGCTTTTACTGACCTATAAAGGAAGCGTCTAGGCTAGAGTTGTCAAAAACAGGGCACCGGCAAACTTATTTCACCTTATTTTTAATCCACCTAAATACCACAGGTTGGAAAGTTCATCTAGTACTCAAATATTTATAGGGATCTTATTTAGCTCAAGAGGCTCTGGAAAAAGAAATGGTGGAGGAGAAAATAAAATTCTGATTAAGAAAACGTAGGACTGCTTAAAAACTCCTGACAGAGAAAAACGAGGGTTGGTTGAAAAATTTGTCAGAATTCCTTTTCCGGACAGAAGTCAGATCCTTGAGGAAGTGAAATTTTTAAAGTATACAAAAAATGTGTGTAGAAAATGGAGTGTTTGTTATAACTTTTTGACTGAAAAGAAAGTGATTCTGCCAGATGCTTCTGGCCAACTCTTTTTGGTTTATAGGTGAAAAGTTGCCTTGTTTCACAGGGAGACGCAAGAGGAAGAGGAAGGGTCAGGTAAGGAGGGTTCCAGTTACAGTTCTGCAAGAAAAGATTTTAAAATAAAATAGATAATTCTCCATTACAAATGAGAAAGGAAAGAAATATTCTGAAAAGGGGATGAGACAAGAAGGTGTAAAATTAAAGCACAGGTTCAGATTTAACAAGTTGCGTAAGAAGACAAAGTCAGTGCTCTTTCAATGTAGGAGTCGGAATAAGACCTTTTGTCAAGATAGGGCCATTTCCACACTTCCATCACCTTCTTTAATGACAAGATCACAACCCGTTTTTCCTACAGTGCTTTTCACTGCACATACCTTGTTATCATGCTCCAGCATATCAATATGTATGTTTTTTATGATATGTAAAGGGTGCAAACCTAGCTGGCACAGGTGTCTACGTGACAGTCATGATGGGAAAATGACAATATTTTCCTTGAAACAAAGAGCCTTCAGTACATAAATATTGAAATGCGACACGAGATCAAGCTGCAGCTCATCAGACTGGGTGCAGCTTTCCCTTAGACTCACTGAAATCCAAAGTTCTTCTGCTGACTCCACATCAGCCTAGGTTTGCTTCTTCAAATGCAGGATGTGAATGCCATGGCTCCAAAGAAGGTGTTATCTCTTCACTTGCTTTTTCCTCACAGGACAAGATGGAGAGGTAGCTGTATTTCTGACATTTCCCATATAAAGTTTAAATACTTCTACCGCTGCTGCCAGGACCAATACAGAGCAAATCCTGTTAGCTCTACTGATGTCAGTACAGTAGGGCAAATTTACACCAATGGAACTTGTGACCCAAACTGACTCAGACCTCAGCATTTTTTCTATGAGACAGACCCCAGAAGTGCCAGTTTTATCTTTCAAGTTTGACAAAAGCAGCTTAAAGGCTTTCCCATCACACTCAAAGTGAGAGCTGATAAGGCTCAAAATCAAGAAATTGCTTACTTTACAACTCTAAGTCCCTTTCAAGCTGACCTTCTGCCCCGAAAGCCTAAAACCCCTCACCAACAACTATATTTAGGCAACTAAAGAACTGGAACATCTGGGAATAATAACCGCAGTCTCACTTGGAAATGGCATTTATATACCATTGTCTAGAAGGCATCACCGTCTGCAAAAGCTTTGAAAAATCCACTTTGTAGATTTCAGCCTGGAAAATTACCTGCTAGACAATTTGTGTGTCACCAGAGGTGACGAGTGACAATCATATGTAGGAATAAGCCAGTAATTCAGAAAAGTCTTAAAACAAGGCTCGCAATGTGAACTGGGTGAAAAAAAAGAAAAAGAAAAAGGAAAAGAAAAAGAAAAAGAAAAAGAAAAAGAAAAAGAAAAAGAAAAAGATTCTTCAAAAAGCGTCCAAAACTTTCTTCAAGCAGAATGTTTTTTATGGTCTTTTGAAGGTGTATTTCAACACTGCCCTTCCAGCACTGAAAATGCAAAGCCATCAACAATTTACCAACGCCTGAGAAAGAGGAAATCAAACTGATGGGTATTTTCACCTCCCAGGCTGAGCAGCATGTGAAAAAACAAACAAGCAGCCTTCAAGATCTCATAGCACTTTCTTTTGATTGCTTCCTTTTAAAGGGAGCTGCAAAGCTAAATGGAGCTCTAGGTCAATATTAGCAGCGTTAGTTGTTTGTCCAGCCTGCTCTTCATCACAGCTTGCCTAGGGCTATGCAAGTTCAATGCATAAGTAAGCATAATAACTAATCTCAGCTAAAAGTTCTTCATAGACATCCAGAATTCTGTTGGTCCACCCTCTGATTCCTTGAGAATCCTTAAACGCTTTGATCGTGTTGATAAGTAAAAACTAACAAGCTTACTTCATACAGCCAGGGGAGCAGAAGCAAACGTGGGATCAAGCTTGACCTAACACTACACGCTCAGGACTGTAAGCTGGGTACTGACATTAGCTGTTGGACTTCTGAATGTTCTGGGTAAAGACCTCTTTGCTAGACTGTCCTGAACCTGAAGTAGGTGATAATTTGCTGAAGCCAGTGGCTAAGCTTGCAGTGCAGTGCAAAAATAGCGGCTTACAGTTACGCAGGACATCATATTCGTTGTCTCTCTAATGCAAGGACGTATATCCTCAGGTGGGAGCTAACAGCTGTGTCTACATAAACAGCCAGGACAACCCAGACAATTTCAGGATGATGGACTAAGCTTAGCAAACATCTTCATGCTGCGGCCAAGAGTTGAAGTACAGACAGCCAAGAATTCATTTGCATCCAGACACATCAGTACACTGAGTATTTAAAAGCACTTGATGTATCATGCTGATGCATGCAGAGATATCTAGGACTGGAATCTGACCTCCATTTGAGGCCAATAACCTACTGCCTGTGGCTCAGATACTCATTCAGATTTACATCTCTGACTCTGACTGCGTGCAGTCATAGCAACCCCATGTGATAATTAAATGCCTGTTACTCTAGCACTAATTCCTGAACTAGTAGGAACATCCTAAATTTAGCAGTACAGCATCGACACAGGCAGCAAACAGTGTAAAACTGTCCCACTTGTTTAACTGTCAACACACAGGCACTTACACACCACAGCTGAAAGGCTGGGCTCTTAAGTCTACCAGCATGTCCACACCAGGTACTGGGATCAACATCAAGGTCACTCTTTAGCTATGATTCAGTGACCCTCTGAGTTGCAAAGTCCCTTACTCTTTGTCATCATCGTCCAATGCACTCAAGGGAGTTTTACTGAACCCCCACATGTGAAGTCAGCATCATCCCCAGTCTTCATCCTCTTTACTGAGTATTTGGAAATTAGTCAGGAATGAAGGATATCAGCTCAAGAAGATTCCCTGCAATCCCATCTCTCTCCCACTCCCCCTGCACCCCAGTTCCTCTTCCACCTCTGCATAAGTAGCAGCAGGTCTGTGAGACTTTTTTAGATAAGATTGTTTCCTTGAGGGGAACTCTGAAAGGAATCTGAAATATATTTTTTTTGCACGGAGCTTAAAAGCTACAAAAAAGCAGCAGCATCTGGGCAGCCCTGGTGCAAGGTGCAAAGCCTGCAGAGGAAGGGCAACTTACATACTACGTAGCTGGTGGATCCAGGTCCACTCAGCAGCCCTTGCTCCATCTGCAATGTCACACGTCCTCTTCAGCTCAGCATGGTGACTGTGCACCGCCTACGTTCTTGTTACGTGCTTGGCAGATGCTAAGGTCAAACTGAATTCCCACTGCCTCTCTGATTTCAGCTCTAGGCTCACTTAAAAACCCAAAGCTGTATCATGTAGCATGCATTCTTTCATTTTAAAATTAACTTCTGTGGGGACAAAAGGTGAAATAAAATAGGGAAGTAGGACAGGGAAAGGCAAAGGAAATTGCTTTACTGGAACACATTTTATTAATTTTGGTACTCTCTCTTCTTCAGCTGGCCAAATAATTGTCAAGGCTGTTTCAAATCCTGCAAAGGAATTTGGAGACTCGAGTGATATGCACTTGTCACGACTCAGCCAGTCAACTAAAGGTTCCCAAGCATCAGCCTCTGAGCCAACAGGACACTTCATGACTCCACTAACAAAACCAATAATTACAACTACAGAGAGTGACAGCTATGAAAAATAAACAGCAACGAAGATTAAAGACGCCAAAGTTACCCAACCAATGGGAGATAAAGTTTATGTACTCAGTTTAAAAAAGACCTCGTGGAGCTCCCCTGTGGTCTTTTGGAAATTTGATTTAATTTAGTCTGTCCTTCCAACAAATAATTTTTGAATTAAAAAAGAAAAGGAAAAAAAAAAAAACCAGAACCCAATCCAAACACTGCAGTGCATTTGTCCTGTGCTCAGGCTTGGTTGATTACAGCACTCTAGCTTCCAGGAAGTCTTGGAAAGCTTTAAAAGCCAGATGACTGTTACTGGATCCATGGATTCCTCTCTTTTGTAGATGTTTCTCCCATTCCTTACACCCCAGTAGGACTCACCACTTCCCGTCACAATCAACTAGGAAGATGGGATTCCCCCACCTCTATGACCATAACCATATACATAGCCGACCTGTAGGTACACAGGGCCTTACACAGGTAGGGCAGGAGGAGCTATTCCTAGTCCTGCCCCAGGACCACTAAAGACATAAGAGGAGGATTTAAACACAGACTTTCAACCCGAACAGTGGAGCCATTATTGCTTTTAGCACCTGTGACACACAGGTAGACTAACAACGCTATTTTCTTCTCGACCTCTTCTTTGGGCACGTGGGCTTCCCATGCAAACATCAGCGTTCCTCTGCTGCCCTTCAGATTTACAGCCCTAACTTGCCTTTCTCCAGCCCAAATCTGCACCAGATTTAGCATAGAGTTATATACCGAAATCTGCTGAAAGGAGATGAAAGTCAGAGAGAAAGAAAGAGCCAGGAAAACAGATCCCACCTTGACAAGTATATGAATCTCTGCAGCTAAACATCACAAGTTGCAGTATGAAATTAAGCTCTTCAGAAACATTCTCAAGATGCAGGCTTGTACTAGCCTCAACTCATGCAAGCTGGACTTTGTGTGAGTGCTTGGTGCCTGCCAGAGCACCGAGCTCCTTCGGCACCATGGGGTGTGCTGGCCCACAGCTACTCACAGATGAGATCCATGAGCTGGATGCCATCTTTCAGTCAACATGGTACAAAGCTTTGAGACACTGCATTTTCTTCTCAGGTGCTTCCTTCCAGAGGGGTGTTTGTCAAAGACCCATCCCATGCTCTCTGAAGTCAGCAGAAAGGTTACCAGGCACAGGGCTAGACCCCAGCACCACAGCACTAGATTTATATTTCCATGGAGCAAACTCCATGCTCACGTTCATCCTCCTCCCAGCTGTATTGTACAGACAAACACCCATCACTCAAAGCTGGATCAAAAAGTTTCATCTATCTGCACTCTCCTAGATCCTCCTCCTTTCACTTTTGAAACACCTATCAGTACACCATTATCCACCAAATGTTAACAATTCTTGATCCATTTTGAAAGCAGTGTCAAAGGCCACTTGTACTATTAGTTTGAGGTAAGGGATATTCAGTGCAATGAATCTGAGGAAGGAAATTTAAGAGATGAATACCCCAAATGATTTATTATGTCCAGGAATAAATATTATCTGTGTGACTTTCTAGAAAAATTGTGGTATTTAAGTGATTCTTCATTTTATGCTGGAATATGGTTTTTGTACTTTCCCTTACCCCTTCCTGCCCAGCATGTTCTTCCCTGCTTCCCTATTTGTCTCTAGCCTTTGTATCGATGATGATCCCAGAAACTTGCTTGTGAGGTTCTTGATCTTAGAGTCACGGTTTTTTATATGATACTTATCTCTTCTTCATATTCTTGTCACTTCCTTTCACTTAACACTGGGTTTTTACATGATGAAAGAACAACAAAAACACAATTCAAGCAATGTTAATGTTGTGGGCTATCTCTCCTGTGGAACACATGCTCCTGCTTTCCAGGTAACTCGTCAGTATTCAGAACATCTACAGCTTGCATGCCAGCACACACACAAATACCCACAACTACACTTTATAACAGACCCAATCCTTGTGCATGGCCAGTTTGAGGCCAGTACAGACTCAGCAGCAGCTCTGTGGATTCTCACAGCCCCTTAATTTTTACAAATTTACCTTTCTGATCTATTTGGTCAATGTAAACGTATTTCAGCCTCTGATCTGTTCGTCTTCTGAACCACAGAGCATCATTGTAGCCACAGAGTGCAGAAATCAAGAAGAAAACTCAGGAGAAAAGTTACCTAAAGCTTATTTGGCAAGGATGTCCAGGAAAACAAGGCTATGCTTTAAAAAACTATGGTTTCCTTTTAACAGAAAAATAAGACTTTGGTGTTTATATTACCACCAAAGCGACTTCAGTAGCATAGTGACTGCAGAACTTTGCTGGGACATCAATTTAATAAATTAAATATCTCAATAAACCAACACCATTTCTTGAAACACCTGTTCTTGTCTGCTTCCCATCCAAGGTTTGGCATGATTGACTCTTGCTTAGCATTGAGATCTGATGAGATCATAGTCCAAAGCACTATGCTGAGAATTAAAGGAAGGAGTCAACCGACATAACCAGAAACCCTAAATTGTCATTCAAGTCCACACTGGTGGGCTGCATGCCCTCTGGAAGTAATTGCTCTATAGTTGTTGGCAAGGCACTTAAGAGATCACCTTTTGTCCTTCATTTCATTTTTATCAGGAAAATAACCAGATGAGGAATGAGTTTTAGTTGTTCCAAGTCACTTATCCCTTTCTAGATTAAAATAGAATAAAAAGCTAAGCAGTCACTTTGAAGGCTGCTCCATGCAGCAAAAAAAAAAGCCAACATTCTGAGCCAATATTAGAACAACCAAGTCCCTCGTTATACTAATGACCTGCAAGTAAGTATCACTTTACATCCTCCTTCATATATTATCTACCTTACACCTAATCAATCCCATTGTGATCTCAATGTAATTTGTAGAATCCTTTATTATTTGTCAGTGGGAGGGAAGGGCCATGGTCTTTGGGGACTGCTCCATAAGTCATGAGAATGCACATCAATTGGTAACATTTAGGGACTATTCCAATCATTCTTTATAAATTCCACGCTAATTGCTAGGTTGCCATTGACCACGCTGCATGCCAACAGTTCCCAGTGATAGGCTTCTTCACAGGAGGAGTGAAAGAGATCTGGCAGTAAGTGGTAGGTAGTGTCAGTGGCTTTCCTGAGTAATTTCCTGAGTTTCTGCAGAAAATGAACCTGTAAGACAGCTGCCTTAGAGTTTAAGAGGCATAATCAGACACAGATGTGAAACAAGGGCAGCTCTTTGGGCTCAGTGAGAGGAATACATCATTTTGAACACACTCCTCCATTGGCAGATAATTAGTTCCAATAAAATTGGGTGTGCGCTGTTTGTCAGGGCTCTGAAAAGTCATTCACTCCCAGAACACAGATAACAAAGGGCTCTGCCTGATCCACTGTGCTGTCATTGAGGTGAAACTGCTCATACTGAGATTATTTTTAAAAGATGTCTTATCCAAACAACTATTTCATACTCATTACAATTATTTCCAACAGCCTTTCTAACTACATCACTCACTCTCCATCCATTACCTACAGCCCAGTCATAGCTGAGATAAGTCCACGTTTTCTGAAAAGCCACCTCCACCTCTTCCAGTGATGGAGCATTGAGGAGTCAAGTCAAAAAGCCTTGGAAGATGGACCCACTAGTGGGCACCACTGAAGGCCAGGCAGTATTAACCTTCATGCAAGTTGGCTGCTTTTCACTGAAAGCCACGTGGAAGAGGACTAGAAGAGAGGCTCAGACAGACAGAATACTCAGCATCATACCTGGGAGACTGCTGCTCTGAGAAAACACTGCTTATGACCTCAGATGGAGTCACTGCAAGCAATTCAAGTGGCTGAGACAAGTATACCAGAGTGCTGCAGTTTTGCACCAAGCTGGTTGGGTGTTTTCATTGGAGCGTTTATTTTGCCTTTTTTTTTTCCCCATCCTTAATTGAAAGGAGCTAAGATTTTGCCCAAGACTTGTTAAATCAAGAGGGAGAATCCCACTGGCCACAAATAATGGCGCATTGGTCTGTTTGCAAGGACACATTGTTGGTTTGACTCTAGTAGTGCAAGCAGATTGAAAATGCTTCCATAGTATTTACAGACTGGTTTACTCCTTGGAATAAATCCTGAGTGAATCCTGTAATGCTTCCCCTTTTTTGTGAATCTTAAAGATAATTGCCTTGACATAATCCAATAAAATTAGCTCTTCCTTATTAGAATAACCATGTCCTTGAATGAGTATAATGAATTTGTATTTGGAGAAGAGTGGGATCTTACCTGTTTTGCTCTTGTTCAGTGAGCACATTTTCCTGCAGCATTTCTCCTCCTCCCCTTCACAAGGAAGTCTGTAAGTGCAGGGTGGGATTTTTTTGCCCAGCTATCACCAAGTCAAGGCACTATTCAAACCCAGCACCTTGACAGTCTGATCTTTTCACTGCAGAGATAAATAAGAAGAGAAGCTGCTGGCCTTCTCTTTAATCAATACTGCCCTCCTTGAGGAGGCTAGAAGCAAGCTAGGATCAGAAGAGAGAAGCTGTGGTCATTGCAGGTCATGGCTGTACTTGCTTTCTGGCTTCCTTCCAAAGTAATACCTTTTCTTGGAACAGAGTTTATTTTGCACTCTGAAAATATTCTCAACAACACCATTTCCTTTTTCGAGTTATTTTTTGCATGGCCCTTTGGGAAACACTGTAACACGCTGGCCAGCATGTGTGCGTGAGCGTGTGCATGCCTGGGTCTCACACCACTGCCCAGGACAGCCTCAGAGCCTACCCAACGGCTTCTGACCTCTGCAATCTCTATTAAGTCTTGAGTGGTTGCTCAGTGCCTAGGCAGCTGCAAACATAACTAGTGGCAATAGTGAAAACTACTGGTTTAGTAGATGTAGGCCTAAACTGCGTCTTGCCTTCTCACTCAAAACCATACTTTTTTTTCAAACATCATAGAATCATAGAAGCATTTGGTTGGAAAATACCTTTAAGATCACTGAGTCCAAACATAACCCATCCACTACTAAACCATGTCTCTAAGCACCTCATCTACACATCTTTTAAATTCCTCCAGGGATGGTGACTTGACCACTTGTCGGCAGCCCATTCCAGTGCCTTATGACCCTTTAACCATATACAGCTCAGCCATGGCAACATCACATTGTGAAGTTAAACCATGCAAGGTATCTGTCCCAGTGACTGGAAAAGAAGCAAACACACTACCAACATGCTGTCCACATTTAGGCCAGGCTTGCCTGGCCTTTCTAATATTGCTCTATATTCAGAGAGACTGCATACACTCTAGCCAACACCCTCTCCTGGAGGTCAAATTGTAGATATCATGAAGGCAGCTGCAGAAAAGAGCTACATCCCATCTGGCATCCTCTGATCTAGGACCTCTAGTTCAGTTGTCACAATGCAGCTCATGCTTAAACACAAGAAGATCCAGTTTGCATTCCATCCTTTTCACTTCCAGTTCAGACACCACGCTTTGTAAACAGTCTCAAATCTTCCAGATGACAATAGCTGACCACGTCTCCATTTAGGAAATAGAAGATTAAATAGCACTCTGGTTCCTCTAGCAGAAAAAACATAGGGCATTTCCTCCAGCCCCATGTTTTAGTCTCTCAAAGGATTTTTACCCACACGCTGCCAAAGCTAGTGATGTACTGCAGGCTCAGGGACTTGTAAACCAACCAGAGGATGAACTGGAGGAGCAGATTGCAACCGCATGGTGTTTCTGAAGGTGAAGAATGGCTCAGTGAGTAGGAGCAAAGGGCATTGATTAATCTTACTTTAGAAGTACATGTCTTACTTGTCCCTACAGAGTACTTCTGTTGTACCAGAAAAATAGAAGCTTGAAACATATGAGACACCACCTTGGGTATTTAAAAATGCCTCTCTCTATTACTTCTCTCTCAGTCACCATGGGGCTAGATCAGGCAATGTTTCCCATGGGTGCTGGACCGAATGTAAAAAGTCCGGGCTGGTGACTTAGCCACTGCCTCCTGACCTGCTTCCCTTTTAGAAAAGAAAGAGAAAAGCTGAGCTTGAGCCAAAAAATTCATAGTGATCCAGCTCTGACTGGCTTTTGGGTCAAGTAGCTGAGTCAGCAGAGCCACTGTAGTACCTGTTCAGTATTATACTGTTGGTTTTCTTAAACTTTAGATTTTCTGTTGGAAAAATATGTCAGTAGAACTGACCTTAGGAAGAGGAGGGAAGCATGAAGGGAGTCAAGAAGAAATATTTCACTTCCTCAAATCCCCTGCATGGAGTCAGTTCCTCATATCCCCATTTTCTTCAATGGACACACTAACCTCCACAGTTACTTGTGATCAGAGGCAGCGTGAGCTGCACCTTCCCTTATTCTTCCCTAGTGAAAAGAACTCTTTAATGCAAAGCTAGGAAGTATGACTGAATACTTCTTTATACTTCCCTGGTGGTTTATGTGTATAGCACTAGTCTGAGTCACTGTACTGAAGAAGGAGAGCACAGCCTCCCCCATCAGCT
Source organism: Mesitornis unicolor (assembly GCF_000695765.1). NCBI lineage: Eukaryota > Metazoa > Chordata > Aves > Mesitornithiformes > Mesitornithidae > Mesitornis > Mesitornis unicolor. The sequence continues at coordinate 22,365 of NW_010184738.1, read as the reverse complement.
CACGACACTGCATGGTCTCTGTTTTAGTCACAGATGTCAGTATCAGAGACCTTCCCCTGGATACAGCTCTTTTCCCAGTACACTCTCAACTGCAGCTCACTTATGTTTTCCTCCTCCTCTTGACTTTACCTTAAACATGAACTCACATGCAAAATGATTTCTGAACAACTGTGAAGTGCAGCTGCAGCAAAGGCTACTGAATGAATGAGCTTGGTTGTTTAGCTGCTCAGCGTGCCCCAGCCAAGCAATAACAAAGGAAGAGAGAGTAACAATTTCATTAAATGAGCCACACAGAGTTACCACACTTCTCTGAGGGAGGCCATCCTTATCAGAGTAAGTAATAGATTTAATTTCCTATGTCCATGGGCGGCTTCTCAACAATATTAGCAACCTCTTGGTTTTCTTCCCAAAGAGTGGGTGGACAAAGTGGGGAAAATACAATTTCAGGAAACAAATCTTGAGGACCACTGCAGAATCCAGGATCCATTAAGCTTTCTGAAATGAACCACTCCCACAGCATGTATCATTCACTAGCCATTACACACACCGTGCAGAAAAAGTCTCCCCCACCATACAGAATGCCCATAGATGAATGCTGTGCTTCCTTCACTTCCCACCCGCGCCGGCTCTGCATCCACACTGTGCTGCACAGGGAGCAGGGGAAAGGGCCATTATATAAGTGAAATGGTCACATTTCTACTCATGGCCTCCCCTGGAGCAGCCAGGACTTCTCAGGATCTGAGGACTCTGATTCCTTCTGCTTGATATTCATTTCTTGAGTCACTGCTTTACCCAAGTATATGGTAGAAGGTGGCCTTACTGTAAAAGTTGCTTTCCCACAGCACTCCTAAAGCCCCTCTGCCTAGATTTATGTTCCTTGTGTTAAATAATATAATAGCCTGTACCTCTAATTGTGACTAAGGCATGATTGTTTTGTGTTTCAGTAAAGGTTTAGCTCTTGACAAACAGAGATTGTCAGATTATTATACATCTGATGTGAACTGGAAAGTAACACAATGCTAAATGGCTTAATGAGCTGGAAGAAAGCAAGCTCTGCTTAACCACTGTTTTTGCAGGTCTGCTAATATCTATAATTCATCCAAATAATTGGCAGATAGATGATCTATAGCAGTCAAGTAATTCTGGCCATTCCCACCTGGATAGTAAAAAAATCTTGACGATTAAACAAAATGCCTGAATCTGTTGGTGCCAATAAATCCTGGAGTGTTGACACAGGATCTGAGTTAGCAGAGTCCAGGGAGAGCAAGGCAGCTCTATGCTGGCTAGATCCCACCAGGGCAAACTGTGGTTGGGCTGGCAAGACAAGTAGCTAAAACGCTACCCTTGATGAAGAGGAGGTGGCAGAAAATAAAATGCCAGTCTTAAAGCACCTGCTGCTACTGCTTATAGGGAAGGTAGAGCTGTGTAACCTCCTTGGCCTGACTGTGTCAGCCATCATGTAAATTGCTGCCTAGACTGAGTTTTATGGAAAGACAGATGTGTACCCATGCTTCACAACTATCTTCCAGTGAGAGGAGCTTTTATACTCTGTTGGATAAGACATGAGAAAGAAGTATGCTAGAGAGAAATAAAACCACCCCCATTTTTGTGAAGCCTCTTTCTTACAGCTACCACCCACTCAGCTTCAGAGAAATAAACACTGCAAAGTGGACACAGAGCCTCCAGTACCCAGACACTGATTATATGCTCTGGGATATATTAAACTTTCTGACAAAGAACAGCAGCACCAGGGAACTCGCAAGGTAACAGCAAAAATACGCAGAGCTAAGCACCGGTCATAAGTGCTGCTAAGACACCAGAGCTGGGGTTCCCTTTCTGGCACCAATCCAGTATTTAGAAAAATGCTGCTGTTAGATGCTACTCCAAGCCAGCTGTCAACACCATCTAGCTTCTGGGCCTACACACGGTTGCTAACATCTGCCTCTGAACATGATGCGAGCCTCCATAAACTGTCAAATCTAGACAGTGACCAACCTTGTGTCTCAGACCAATCCACAGCTACGGTTAAACCCGCTCATGTGCCGACTGCACCAAGAGCAGTGTTTGCCATGAGCAAGGCTCCGTGCTTTAGATTCTTTGAGGATGTGTGACTGATACTCCCTAACACAGAAATCATAACACAAGCAAGACTTGACAGTGTAGAGAATTTCCCCTCCTCCCACCAATAAACTTGTATTCTTGGTCCTTGAATCATTTCAGTTACTCCTAGGACACCACCAGAGAGACAGGTGGATGTGAACCTTCTGGACAAGAAAACAAGTAGACAACATCTTGGAGAAAAAGAGCCCAAGATAAACAATTTTATTTCATTATTATCTATTACTTTTGCAGACAGATGGAAACTAAGGTATAAACTTATCTGCCTCCCCTGATTTTATCAGTTGACATAGGCTATAAGAACCAGAAACAGTGTCTTGCAAAACACGGGATAGTCTTGATGAGAACTTTCATTATTGGTCATTAAATTAAAAACAAAAAAACCAAACCACAACAGTCTATGCTCATCTGGCAACCTCAGTGCAGCCACTAGAGAAGCCTGTTCCAGAGTTACACCAATGAAATCCAACCATCTTCACTTGCTCCCACACACCCTGTTCAAAGCAAGGCTTTTCTCTGTTCTCAGCAGCACATAACTGTGCTATCACAGTGGAAGGACAAAGTACCATGGATTTGATGAGTACTCTCAACATGTTATTATTTCTTTTGAAGAAAAATGTGCACAAGAAACCTCAAGCACTTCTTCAACAGATAGCAACTCTGTTCTCTCTGCATCTGGTTTACACTTGCTTTCATTCCAACTTATTTCAAGTTAAGCCTCCTGGTTATTAACTGGAACAAATTGCTCTCATGTTCCCTTCAGCTCAGTAATCAGGAGAGGATTTCATACCCATAAAAACGCATTAGATTGTTGTGATAACACTTCTGGGGGAAGGGGAGTTAATAAGAAACTCCTGCCAGCTTGAACACATTGGATACTTTCTCTTGAGCTAATGCAGGAGGATGTGCTCCACACCTCTAATAGAGTGTTTTAAGCTAGTACTGTCCACTTAAGCCACCAACAAAGCATAAGGAAACCTCTTGTCATACTTCCTAACTTTGCATTAAACAGGTCCTTTTGACAAGGAAGAGTAAAGGAAGGAAGTTGCAGCTCACATGCCCTTGATTATAAGTAAATCAAGGGACAGCTGGGAAGTTAATCTCAAATGTAGCATTCGCAGAGCGCTGTCTTTGATGCAACACATCTCTCTCTTGTGATATACCGCCTTCCTGTCAGCAACTGTGATTCTTTTAAAACACTGCTTTCCTAGGGGTGACGTACGCAGACAATAGGTATCTACTTGAAGCATGTATTAGTATGCTTAACTACAAGGAGGCACAAAACCTATGCCTGGGCTGTTCCTTATAACTACGTACAAGACTGGAGCCCAGAGACTGCTCACGTGGCATTAACACCAGGGGGAATTTTGCTGTCAACCTCAGTGGAGCAAGATGAGGTTCCTGAAGGCTGTGGCTGCAGTTCTCTCAGCAAACTAAAAAGATCTTTGGGCTTGCTGTTGCTGAAAGAGTGACAGGGTCTTGCTGACCCTCTCTACTGATAATTTTCACCTACATTAGTGAACTGAATCAGGTCACAGACGGACCCAACAAACAGCAGAGTTGGCAGAAGAAAGGAGATAGGACAACACAGCCAGGAGCAAGAGCAGGAGACACACATGCTGCCTCTCATCAAAAGTGTGTTAACCAAAATACTGTCAGAGAAGATTTCATCAAACAACATGCAACTGAGGAGCAGTTGCCCAACAGCACTGTAAGCCCAGGTTGCTGATGGAAAAAACAGGCAAGTACAGTAGCCAAATACTCCTGTATTCCTTAGGCCAGACAGCTGGGTGGCTCTGGGAAGCCTGGACCAGCTTGCTGATCTACAAAGGCTGCATTTAGCTGACCCATCTCATCCAATGGCTACAGCGCCAGCACTGCTCACACAGGGACGGTGCAAACGCCCGGTAGGCAGCAGAGAGGTGCACAACAGCACCCTGTCCACCCACAGCACAGCTGTCAATTAGCTTAAATCAGCTGTGAACCTCTTTTTCCAACACAAAGGCCCCAAGTGTCAGGAACTACTCTACTCTGATTTACCTACCACCTGGTTGTATTAGTTTGTCACAATCTGGTTGTTCAAGGTTTCAGGGAGTTTAAGAGAATGCTGTGTTCCTAGTTGATAGTATGTTTAGGCACATGCTCTGTTCCTATTTGGTGCTAGGTCATCATTGTGTAATTTAAGAGTCACAGAATCACAGAATCACAGAATCACAGAACGTTAGGGATTGGAAGGGACCTCAAAAGCTCATCCAGTCCAATCCCCCTGCCGGAGCAGGAACACCCAGATGAGGTTGCACAGGAAGGCGTCCAGGCGGGTCAGAGAAGGAGACTCCACAACCTCTCTGGGCAGCCTGTTCCAGTGCTCTGTCACCCTCACTGAGAAGAAGTTTCTTCTCAAATTTCAGTGGAACCTCCTGTGTTCCAGCTTCTGCCCATTACACCTTGTCCTATCATTGTTTGTCACCGAGAAGAGCCTGGCTCCATCCTCGTGACACTCACCCTTTAAATATTTATAAGCATGAATGAGGTCTCCCCTCAGTCTCCTCTTCTGCAAACTAAAGAGCCCCAGCTCCCTCAGCCGCTCCTCATAAGGGAGATGCTCCACTCCCTTGATCATCTTTGTAGCCCTACGCTGGACTCTCTCCAGCATAAGTTCTGAGGGTGCCAGCAGCACACTGTACATGGGGGATGATTTTTTTGTTGTTGTTGAACCATTGTTTAAGTTTAAATAAAATCTTAATTGCAAATGGAAAAAAAAACCTGCCTAGTCAATCAGGCCAGCTCTGCTCTGAAGACAGTTTCCAAAGCCTGTTCTGAGTTTCATAATTGGGCAGTTCAACCCAGTTCAGAAAAAATTTACTAGAGTTAACAATACCAAAGGGCTTGCTTCAAACTGTTACCAAACTCCCACTCAAGACAGAAAATCAGCTGGAGAGCACCATCTATTGACCAGAAAAAATTGCCATATTGCTATCTTTCTGCTTGCTCTAACTCAAAGCCAAATGCACTTCCACCACAGCTGAAGGCTGGATCTCCCACCAGCAGATCCCCTGTGTGCAGGAGGGATTGCCCAGCTGCGATGCAGCCCTGCAGGGAGCAGGAAGGCACTCGAACCCACCGCACACCTACAGATCCCGCGCAGGGGCAGCTCCTTTATACTTAGGGCAGAAATTTTAGCTTGAACATATGAGACATGAGGGCTAACTGCTGAGGGGAGGACAGTCCAGGCTGTCCCAGTGCTTTATTTGGAGGTAATTTTCCTCCCTGCCAATGACCTCCAGGTTTGGTGACTTCATGGCACAACCAAGCTACCGGTAGTTTCTGATTCTGGCTTTAGCCAACCCCTGACCCCTTCCCGAGGGTCCATCCCACAGAACTGCAGCATCCCTGAGCAGTAGAACCAATGTCAGACTGGCACCTGGCCATGTTTCTGCAAGGTGCTGAGCACATTCATCACTCATGGTGTCTTTCTCTCCCATGCGCACAACAGCATTTTCCTGAGTCTCTCAGTACAGAAGGGGCAGGAGAGGCCTGGCCCACATCAGCCCCTGTATTTTTGTCACACTCCGTCAACAGCCCAGAGATGGCTGGCTTGTCAGAAAGTGTATTTTTGACTGCAGAATTCTGGTTTTGAGGATTCCTACTCCAAGCTGGTCTTATCTTTAGACTATCTCTATTTAGATGCCTAAGTTTAGATTCCAAGGATTGGCCTATGAATCCTACTTTTAACTGTGAAACACAACTCCCTGGGGAACACTTTTATTAGAGCTGGCTAATACTTTCGGCCAAAGAAGCAGGAAAAAAATCTTAAGCAGCTTTTCACTTTTCACAATTTTTGCCTAATTGCCATTTTCATTTATTAAAAACACCACAAAGGCATTAAAAAAAAAAAGTTAATGCTGTCCTTGCACCTAGGGAGGCTGGCCCAGGCCTGGTCGAACAATGCAGGTCACCACCATACTCCATGGCACTAGTGCTCTCCTAGAAGAGCTCCTTTAAGTCAAATAGGTTTATTTGAAAGGTCTCACTCATGTCCACCTCCAGCAGGGACCTGGCTGTGGTACAAACATAAGAGAGAAGCAGAGCCCCACAAGCAAAGGCACTGCTGCAGGTAACCCGAGTTTGGTTTCCCAAAGCGACACCAGTGGCTCAGATCCTGACTGCCCATGAGGAAGGCTCTGTAATGCCCCAGCAGTGACTCACAGAGGGACTATCTCCATCACATGAATGTCTCTGGAGCACTTCCAGCTTCAGTAGTTTTCCAAAGACTTTTTGCAGAAGCTGTGCAGAGTAAAATCAGATAAATAAAAGTTATCAGCAATAGCAGTGAACTAAACTGTCAGTAACAGCAGTGAATTAAATAGCCAGTACAGGCTATGTTTTAGTTTGAACTAAAATGGAATTTTCCTGAGAAACAGAAAACCTGTTCTGGTCAAACTTGTGCATTTAATATGTAGTTTTTCTAGAAATAAATCTGGTAGTGATTTTTTCTTTTGAGGGGGTGGGGGGTGAAGTGTGCAGTTCATAGTTAAATTCTGAGTGGATACAAACATCAAACTTCAGAACAACCAAAATCCGTATCCCAGTCAGAACACCTCACTTCAAATCAAACACTGGCTGAGAAAGTAAACTTAACAGTGGCGACAACTGCAGCCCCAACATCTCTAGCATATTTCCTGATCTTAAAATGAAACAATACAAACCTAACTGGATTTCATGGGAGGGAAGGGGGGGCTCTTTTGTCAGAGCTCTTCCTCATAATCTCCATTCAAACTGGCCCAGGATACAGCAAGGGATATGGCAGTGCAGAAATGAAAAGACAGGCTGTGGTAAACAGCAACAAGTGCTCAAATTAATCAATGCAAATAAGCTAAGCTTTACAGCAAATTTCTGCTGCAGAGTAGAGAGGAGGCAATTAAATCAGAAGCAAAAATTATGGCTGACAAATAGCTTGATACAATTCAGAGAAAGATAAATCAGCCTGTTAGTTGCTTCAAAAGAGGCAGGCGAGGGAATCTCCAGCAGATAGCACCCTGTCTGAGCTGCTTAAGTGCCGTTCCCCTGGGAGAAGGCCGGCAGGTCTGAGGTCTCAGAGCCCAGCGCACAAATTGGAAAATAATGAAGCTGAAGTCTGCTGTGATTGCTCGAGAGGTGACAGCACTGCAAAACAAAGGGATCCTGGAGCCTGAATTAGGGCAGTGGGAGAGATCAGCTTGCACATGCAGCAAGGGGTTGGGTTACATGTAATTGCTCCTGTGAAGAGTGGGTGGTTTGCAAGTGTTATGACAGCTGCAGAGCAGAGGATGTCTCTGCTATGAGACAATACAAAGCTGGACCAGAAAACAGTGAGGCACAAGTCAGCAAACTCTCTAACGTAAGGCAAGTTACTTTGTCCGAAGGCACTTGTGCTATGCGGGGACTCCAGAAGCAGTTAAGTTCATCAGCACTGACACTCATCTGTTCATTCCCTCCCTGCATCCAAGGAGCGCAGAGTGGTTCTACACAGACAAAGAAATAAACTGCAGGGTATCTAACAGGTCCATTTACTGCACAAATCCACACATTAACCATATGAGTGGGACTTTCTTCTCACAGCTTGTAGGGCAGGGCTGGGGCACAGTGATTTTTCAATCTAGGTCTATCATCTTTATGGGGGTTTCATCCTCATCACTTGAAAGCAAAGAATTTTTAGTTGCATGTTCTTAACATGACAGGTTGTCTTGCCAACGTAATTTGTATTCAGAAGTTCCTGGAACTGCACAGCTAAATACTACATGATTTTAACCTTTAAATGACTAATATACAACCTTTCCTTTAACTCCATCTTTAAATCTTTTAGCTAGCAATGCATTTGGCAACTAGTCCCTCTTGTCTGCACTTTCTATTTAAGATACCTAATATGAACGAGCCAGCAGCAGAACAGCTAGCACATTCCTCCACTAACAGCTCCCACGCACACAAGCGCTAGTCTTAATCCTTGCTGCTTTTAAAAAGCTCCATATCTGCACACTGATTTGGGTGCAATGCTCACAAAGCTTCCCCCCTTACATCCCAGTAAACTGGCCCTGCTGCCTTGCAAATGCATACATGGGGAGCATGGCACGCTGCCCACAGCCAAAACATGAGCAAGCCCCTGGGCTCTGGCAGGCCAGCTAGTCTGGGCCACTCGGCATCCTGGCACTGCCCCTACACCAGCTCAAAGTCAGCCAGCCCTGCTGCGCCTCTGCCCCATTCCCCATTTAGCAGGACCCCACAGGTGCTGGTTTCTTCCCTGGTGGCATCAGCATCCAAAATCCTTTGGAAATGCTTCACAATGGATGAGTTTGTGGTGCAAGCAAGGCACATTTTCCCCGTCTGACTTTATCCCACTGAGTCCTATTTTGCCTGTGCAATGGTTGATCTCTAAACGTTATTAGGGTACCACATGGTTTTACTGTTCTGGGGAAACTGGCAAGTGAAAAACGGGCTTGACAAAGGGGGAGAAAGTTGTCCCGAAGAGCAGGACAGCTGCTAAACCTCCTTCTGCCACAGGAAAGCAGGACAGCATTTTTACCACAGACAGCAAGATGAAACTCCATGTTAACAGCTCGGTTTTGACACTGCAGCAACAAATGCTCTTCCACAGTGCTTTCCACACCAACTCCTGCCATGGAAATTAAATGGGGACCCCTGTCCATCCCACCTTCCTGCCCTGGTGCCCAGTGTTTCCAACACTTGACACCTGTGTGGCCATTTCCTACAGGCCACTGTTCAGCCAGTCTTTATTCACCCCCCTCCCAACACCTGCGGTCATTTCCCCAAGGGTAAAAGCCCATTGCAAACTTTAATTACAGAGCCCACTTCACCTCAGTCTGGACAGACTCAAGTGTTTTCAGCACAGGATGCTTCTCATCTCAATCCTACCTAGACAACCACTGCCATAAAACTAGAAGAGCCAGATTGTGCCTCTAAGGCTTGAGCTCATGTGGGATTAACACTGAGCTTCATGTCCTGGGCAGAAGCTTGAAATGTGATTCTCCAAGAGGAGGTGCAGTCCTTCCCTTGACTGACAGTCATCTCTGCTATACTGAGAGCACTGCCCCCTTCCCTTGCTCACAGTGAGAGCGGCTTGTGCCTGACAGGTCCATCGAGCTCTGAAGATAAGGCCCAGGAAAGTGCTGGAGAAAGGATGAGCAGGAAAAGAGCACTAAACAGATAAAGAGGCTTTGTAACTGCCTCCCTTCAACACACGTTTCTTTACAGGCATCTCTGCCTCATGTCCTGAAAGAAAAGCTCTTGGTTCTGCTGATGTCCTTTCTCCTGGACTCTGTCCTTGATGCAGAGCAAAACCATGCCTAGTGCATCACAAACTTCAGCTGTCCCAGGGAACCTAGGAGTAAAACTGAAAACGATGCTGCAGAAACCCAGTATCTCTCCTTCCACACCTCCTTGTCCTTGCAGAAAAGGCAGACTGCACAGTGGTTAGCTGCAAAGGGAGGCAAAGCAGCACACACCAAGACATCACTATGGAGCGTGCAAAAGAAGAGGCACTTCTGTGTCAGGTCACTCAAGTACACACTGCATGGAAGGGGAGTTGAGCAGGGGACCTGCTGTACACTGATGGTCACTTCTCTCTTCCCCCCTGGTCCCCTCATAATTCAGTTGCACTATGGTGGCTCACAGAAGTACAGGAAAAGCCTTTTTGACCCTCACTGAGGAAAAATTCCCTTGCTTCTGACTTAACAGATCTAGCATTTTCAGCAGAATCATTTGTTGCTCCCACTTGGTACTCTGTGAGTTTACCTGAGTAAAGACTGAGAAGTTCAGCCCTTCCACTGTAACCCAGTATGCACAAACCGTGGACAGAACCTAGTCCCACTAAGAGCCACAGGAGCTTTGTCATTTATTTTGCTTGGGCCATGATTCCATACTTAGTTTTCTATTGAGAGAGGAAAGAGAAGCCCCCCACTCCTTCTTCCCCTGCCCTCATTCTCACTAGTGCTTGCACATGCTCCAAAGCTACAGCAACATTTGCACAGGAGATTCTTTGTTATTTTTCCTCTCCTGTAGTAGCACAAATTTAACATGCAACAACCTTGGCCTTCTTGATGTCAGATATGACTCATGAGATAGACACTGGCTTTACTGATTAATCTTACTTATGCACATGTCTTATTTCTCCCCTATGACTTGCCAAGAGCATTTATTTCTGCTACACTAGGAACAAAATCTCAGCTATGTCTCCGGAGCATTACATATTGCAGACTCTGTCTCTTTGGCCCTCTGCATTAATTTTCTTCAAATGACACCAAGGGGCCAATATGTTAAGTTTGCACTATTGGTCTGACAAAATTTTGGCTTCTATTTATAATCATTTGTGTAAAAAGCATCAGTTTGGGTTAGCTTAGACCTATTGTGGAGGGAATTGCTCTAGCACAGATCATTCCAAAATTGCTTTCACTTTCTGTACTTGCTGAGGTTTGTGTTTTCGATGCAGTGTAAATTGTATCAGGGATACTGACAACTCTCTGACGTGCAATTGGAAGTGTACACTGGAAGCCTGTATTGATCCTAGCTTTGGTCTGCTGTCCTTTTTAAGAGGATTTCTTTAGGTATTGATCCTACCCTAGTTACTGGAGTTGATTCACAGCTGCATGACTGTATGGCCTGCTGGCATAAACAGTCTAAAATCAGATGATTGCTACAAGAAGCAATGCACCAGATGCAACAAGAGCAATCCCAGTTACATTCTAGGGATGGAGATTTCTGAACTCCTCTGGACTTCTACCCCAATGTTTGACTACCCTTACTGTTCTTTTTCTTTATCACCCAGATACAAAGATAACTCCTTACACAGTATTCTCCCAAGTTTGGGTATATCACAGTTGTATGTGACCAATGCAGATGACAAGTTTGTGGATGACACCAAGCTGTGTGGTGTGGATGATGCCCTGGAAGGAAGGGATGCCATGCAGAGGGACCTGGACATGCTGGAGAGGTGTTCCCACACCAACCTCATGAGTCAAGGGCAAGGTCCTGCACCTGGGTAGGAGCAATCCCAAGTACAAATACAGGCTGGGCAGAGAATGGTTCGAGAGCAGTCCTGAGGAGAAGGACTTGGGGGTGTCGGTCGATGAAAACCTTAACATGAGCTGACAATGTGCACTTGCAGTCCACAGGGCCAACCACATCCTGGGCTGCATCAAAAGAAGTGTGGCCAGCAGGGTGAGGGAGGTGATTCTGCCCCTCCTCTCCGCTCTTGTGAGACCCCACCTGCAGTGCTGCGTCCAGTTCTGGGGCCTCCAATATAAGAAGGACATGGAGCTGTTGCAGTGGGTCCAGAGGAGGGCCACAAAGATGGTCAGAGGGCTGGAGCACCTCCCCTGTGAGGACTGGTTGAGAGAGTTGGGGCTGTTCAGCCTGGAGAACAGAAGGCTCTGGGGGGACCTTATTGCAGTCTTCCAGTTCCTGAAGGTGTCCTACAGGAAAACTGGGGAGGGACTTTTTACAAGGGCAGGTAGCGACAGAATGAGGGGGAATGGTTTTAAACTGGAAAAGGGTAGATTTAGACTGGATATTAGGAAGAAATTCTTTACTGTGAGGGTGGTGAGACACTGGCCCAGGTTGCCCAAAGAACTTGTGGATGCCCCCTCCCTGGAAGTGTTCAAGGCCAGGATGGACGGGGCCTTGAGCAACCTGGTCTGGTGGGAGGTGTCCCTGCCCATGGCAGGGGGGGTGGACTGGATGAGCTTTCTGGTCCCTTCCAACCCAAGCCATTCTATGATTCTATAACACAAAAGTTTCCCTAATAGTGAGAGGTCTAGGGTAGACCTCACTCAACAGAAAGAAAAATCCCCTCTTCCCTACATAGTTGTTCATGGATGTGTTGAAAAAACTCTTGCGATCTTCCTTTTGATGTAGAAGCTGCAAGCTACTAGCTTGCCTAGATCAGCCTGCTGTTCTTGTGGACTCCTCCAGAACCACTCCTTGGAGCGGCTTGAAAGCATACTGAACACTGGCAAAGTCATTTTGGTGTCAGCAGTTTACCCCCAGACATCTTTTCTCCAGCCCTCCCTTACAGTGCACGCACGGTGCTGCCACCTACTCGGATCCAGCAGTTCTGGAGCACTGTGTTCCCTAC